>NC_134787.1:56837308-56839808 GCF_046742065.1 Oratosquilla oratoria
CTATAGTGTTATCAACATTATTACTCTTCTTCTCTTTTGTCACTACTCTTGTGTCTCTTAAGTCTTAAGTTTTCTCTACGAAAGGAATTTCACTTAGGTGAAGAGAACCGTCTGGTCAGAGCTAGAATAGCAGCGAGTGTTGATAAAAACATGTTCGAGGTTTGATATTGTGGTCATTATAGAATTGTCAGACATTCCCCCTCTAGACTCACGCTCCCTCTGTTTCCTCTCCATCTTCAGAACACCGCAAATGGATGATTCACTGAGGGCGAGATACGTCACTAGTGACAAAAGACTTCTTATGAAATAGTATTTAAGGTTTTGAAAAATCATTAGAGTTGAAAAGCTTGCCATCACTCATCGATACAATTTGTAGATGGTCTTGTGTCTGTTTTAGAGAATCAGCTGGTCAGGTTAGTGTTAACAGTGCCCTGAGGAACGATCTCGTAGATCTACAGTTATGTAATCATGACACTTTGGCTCTTACGGGGATGTAAATCTTCTACATCGATGTAGAAATCTCATCCACAACCTCACAAGGATGTTCCAGATTTTCTTCGAGTGGTTTTAAGAACATAAAGACATAAAAGTGAAAGAGAATGCAAGAGACCATAAGGCCTACACTAGACAGTACCATGTCCAATACCACCTATTATCCATAAAGTTGTCTAACATTATCTTAAAACGACCGATAGTTTCAGTGATCAGTGCATGGTTGCCAAGTTTATTCCATTCGTTAACCACTATATTGGTAAGCCAGGACTCTGAAAATAATTAGAGGTTGGCAAAGAAATCACATAAATATCTTGTTTGTTTCCTAGACAGAGTGTCAAATATTTTGTAATCGCGAGAGACTTCAATTTGTAAGCAAAGGTGAGAGCTAAAAGTAGACATTTGAGATCCAAAGAATGATGAAGCTAGGGGCTCTATTCTAGCAAAGTTTGGACCAAGATTACTTTAGGGAAACTGTCCTCTCTTAGGAAACTTAGGAAAAGTTGCACTTTATTCATTAGTATAGGGTGATTCCCTTCTGGCCAATGGTAGGGAATCTTGATAAGTGAAGGGAAACCCCCCTAACACCTAATGGAAGTACTTATGTCATCCGTTAACACTCCAGGGTCATCTTTCATATGAAGAAAATCACTACAAGGTCAAATGAATACGATCGACAAGGATGATCAAAGAAAATGATATGAAGTGACTTTTTGTTCAACATTAGCACCAAAGTCAAACATTCAACCTATAGATGTGTAGCCATGTTTGAGTTAGAAGGAACGGGAGGAAATTAGATTTCCACCCTATATAGGGTATAAACTGCGTACACTCTATTTTTTTCAAGTGTAAAGGGATCGTTAATTGTCGAAATCACGCCGCGCTTCCGGCATGAAAAGCTTTCATCGATACTACAAACCGTTACTGCCCTCATTGAGAAAAGAGATGGGATGTGTCTGTAATGTCGTAGCATTGCCAATAAATCGGGCAATATATGCTATGAGCTCTCATCTGAGGGGATAATAGCTTTGATCACGAATCCAGTACGTGATCCAAGACCATGACCAGACTCTGTCTGTCAGTCTGTCTGTCTCTCTATCTCTCTCCCTCTGTCTGTCTGTCTCTCTCTGTTTCTTCCCCCCCCCCCTCTCTCTCTCTCTCTCTCTCTCTCTCTCTCTCTCTCTCTCTCTCTCTCTCTCTCTCTCTCTCTCTCTCTCACTCACTCACTCACTCTCTCTCTCTCTCTCTCTCTCTCTCTCTCTCTCTCTCTCTCTCTCTCTCTCTCTCTCTCTCTCTCTCTCTCTCTCTCTCTCTCTCTCTCTCTCTCTCTCTCTCTCTCTCTCTCTCCCTCCCTCTCTCTCCCTCTCTCCTTCTCTCCCTCTCTCTCTCTCTCTCTCTCTCTCTCTCTCTCTCTCTCTCTCTCTCTCTCTCTCTCTCTCTCTCTCTCTCTCTCTCTCTCTCTCTCTCTCTCTCTCTCTCTCTCTGTCTGTCCATCTATCCATCTGACTTTGGAGAAAATTGCCACAACTTTTAAACAAATGACAGTAAGCCATTGCCTTAGGGGAACCCAACTAAGTCGAGGACATAAATCAAACAGTATGAAAAGGTTCTTAGAAATGTTCAGCAAATGATTAAGCTAATACATAATACAAACTCAAATAGATTTCTTGCAGAATAGATTTGTTTTGTACCAAACGTGGAGAAGATAAAAAAAAATAGGGATCACACATATCAAAGATAAAAAAGAAAAAGAAAATGCCTTTACGGAAATGTGAAAAATGGAAATTAAACTACTTGTAAAATGAATAGTAAAATAAATAATGAAGAAAGAAAAATAAAAGAGGGCAACATTGATATAAGAGATTAGGACTTCACAAATAGAGCAATTGACAAATGGAATGGGTGATCCAAAGAAATAATGTCTACAAAATGAGCTTGCTGTTCGAGCAACGCATGGCGGAAATGTGTTAGAAAGTAAAATAAAAACGAGTTGGAAGATGGGGCAAAA
>NC_134787.1:56844808-56847308 GCF_046742065.1 Oratosquilla oratoria
GTGGTTCTTAACCTTTTTTGGCAGCGACCCAAAATTTTGCACAAATCAAGCATCGCGACCCAAGCCTACATAGATATACGAATTGTCTTTATAAGTAATATGATTATGCTATTAAAAGCGGGTTACAGAAACAAAATTATTTAATCATGGTCTGCTTAGAATCCTAAAACTAGGCATCATGTATTTTAATTATTACAGTATATAATTATAATATATTTGTAGTGGGAAAATAATTATTTTCTGCAAACCCTTAGCGACCCAATAAAATGGCTTGGCGACCCAAATTTGGGTCGCGACCCAGGGGTTAAGAACCACTGACCTAAAGGCTCGGAGCTAGCTTACATAATTTGATCTCATTGGTTGAGATTATATCCACAAAATTTATTTACCAGAAGGGAAACAATGGTCTCAAGCTGTCAGGCCGTAATTTACCGTAATTGTGGAATAGAGTAAGCTTCCCGCAGAGGTGGTGAAATACTGAACAGTTCGAACTTTGATTGATTTATTTTTTATATATAAAGAAGTAAACAAAACCAGATGAAAATCCATGTGAACAAGTTGTATAGACACGGTAAAGGAAACATGGACTGGAGGTGAAGCTTTTATTCCTGACGTTTCGTCTAACGACTTTCTCAAAGAAAGTCGTTAGACGAAACGTCAGGAATAAAAGCTTCACCTCCAGTCCATGTTTCCTTTACCGTGTCTATATAAACAAAACCAGTTAATTATTCTGTTTATTTGTTCATTTGCCTAGTTTTGTGTTTGTGTAATCCCTTGTTTTTTTCCTGTATTAGATCACTGAAGCCCAAATCTTTTTAATAACACTGTATAACAATGAAAAAAAAAACGGAAATGAGACTATCCTTTTCTAGAGTTATTTTTTGCGTAGATCACGAATATAACATCCGTTTCTTTCTGTGACCCTCCAGTTCTTCGTAAATAACAGTGCCCGCAATGTCTATCTGAACGGTATTTTTTGTTGCTTTTACCATTTATATAATTTTCACATAGCTATGTGTTTTTTTTTCTTAACAGGATACAGAGTTAAGATGCCTAGAGAATGCAAGAATTCGCCAGACAAGTTTTGTTATATATGTGGATCAGTTACATTAAGGCAATACAAGAGACAGTTGACTCAACGTGTAAAGAAACTTTATGAGCTGTACTTTGGATGTAAAGTGGGTGACCAGGACAAAAGCTGGGCACCTCACATATGTTGTGTCAGGTGTACAAGTTCCCTTTCTGCCTGGGTGAAAGGCAAAGGGACTGGCCTCATGTTTGGCGTACCAATGGTCTGGAGGGAGCCAAAGGACCACTCAACAGATTGCTACTTCTGCTTAACGGATATTAAAGGTGGGTGTTCAGTGTTTATTTTTTACTGTTTTTATATATATTTTCAAGAGATGTATCAATAAAAAAGATCGAAATACATAATAAGTTGCACTTCCACTATTTTTGCACGTGATCACAACCAATAGTATCCATTTTTAGTCTGATTTTATTTTATTTTCCTGCAGGTCGCAACAGAAAAGGCAAGAAATCTATCGTGTATCCAGATCTTCAGTCTGCTACTCGCCCAGTTCTACATTCAAGTGATATTCCTGTACCACAGCCGCCCTCTGAACTACCAAGCGATGACACGAGCAACTCAGACGATTCAGAATCTCAAGATGCAACGTATACGACACAACTTGAATCTGATAAGAAACCACACCTCATCACCCAACCAGAACTCAATGATCTAGTTCGTGATCTAACACTTACTAAGCAACAGAGTGAACTCCTGGCCTCACGTTTGCAACAATGGCACCTGTTGGATGAAGAAGCTCGAATTACAGTATTTAGGAAGCGTTCTGCAAATCTACAGGATTTCTTCACTTTGGAAAACAACTTGACTTATTGTAATGATATCAGAGGCCTATTCAGTGCCCTTGAGCTGTCCTATGAACCCAATGAGTGGAGGCTATTCATAGATGGATCCCTTTACAGCATAAAAGCAGTTCTGTTGCACATTGGGAACACCATGCCTTCAGTTCTAGTTGCTTACTCAGTCATTTTAAGAGAGACATGAGAACCTTGCTTTTATTCTAGACCGCATAAGTTACAAAGACCATGAGTGGTTAATTTGTGCAGACTTGAAAGTAGTAGCCATACTTAATGGCCTACAAACTGGATACACCAAATTTATGTGCTTTCTTTGCAAGTGGGACAGTAGGGCCAGATCAGAACATTATATACGCTCAGAATGGCCATCTCGGGAATCTATGACGCTTGGATGCCATAATGTAATTCATGAGCCACTAGTTAAGAAGGAGAAAATCATTTTGCCACCACTGCATATAAAACTAGGCCTAATGAAGCAATTTACCAAAGCACTGCAACATAACAAGCCATGTTTCCAGTATCTCAAAGGGATCTTCCCTAATATTAGTGATGCCAAGATTAAAGAGGGTATATTTGTAGGCCCTCAGATTCGCAAGCTTATAAATGATGAGGACTT
>NC_134787.1:56852308-56857308 GCF_046742065.1 Oratosquilla oratoria
GTGGGGAAGAGGAGGGAGAGGGAAGGGAGAAGACGAATGGGAAGATTGGAAGAGAGGAGGAAGAGGAAAGAGAAGGAAAGGAGAGGGAGGACGAAAGGGAAGATGGGAGGGAAAGAGGGGGAGGAGGAAGAAGAGTAGGAGGAGGAGGAGGAGGAGGAAGAAACGAGGGAGGACATAAACTGGAGGAAAGAGATGATGACAAGAAAGGTAGAGGAAAGTTAGCGTGGGAGAGAAGAGATAAGGAAGGCGAGCAGAGAAGCTAAAGTCCTAAATATATTAGGGATTTTCAAAACTATTCCTTTAGTCACGAATGCATTTGGGTGTAGTAAACTGCCGGCGATTTTATTAAGGTAAAGGATGGATTTTTCTCTGGAAGAAATCCCACCGCTCTGAAACCTCAGGGAGCCGCTCCTCAGCGGAATAATATCAAAGAAACCTATTCAAAAGGAAACTAAGATTAATTGAAAATACAGTGGTTCAGTCTATGAATTTTGTTACGAAGACAGAAAACAAATTTGGTATTGTTTTAGCAGGCGGTGTGCATGTACTTCTTCATAGTTTCCAGTCTACAAGTGTCTGGTATACAGTTCGGGCCTTTAAATAATGTAGACAATGGATTCTTTGGTAAACTGCACGCTAAAGTAGTGCCGAAATTAATTAGATAAGGGTTTCGTCCCAGCGTGAAACTGGTCTCAACATATCATGACGTCAGTCAGACCGAGGTTAGACACTCTTCTAAATAAAATTCTTGCCATAACAATGCCTACGATTCCCTATTGTGTTTTGTATTTAAAGGAGTCAAGTTCAAAAAGAAAAGAGGTTATTAAAAGATGAATACTGTAGAATTATGGTGAAGCAATGTGACTGGTTAAGGAATGAGAAGGAATTTAAAAATTAAAAGAAGAAAAGAGAAAAAGGAAAATGGTAACGAAGTGAGACATGGAAAACGAACAGAGCTGGTTGGGGCTCGGAAGGGGGAGGAGGGGAGGGGGAGGGGGAGAGAGAGGAGGAGTTGGGAATGAGGTGGAGGGGGAGGTGGGGGAGGGCGAGAGGACAGGCGTGGGTGGAGATTCAAAAGGACTTCGTCTTCAGAGCCAAGACAATGTCTGCAGCGCGTTGGGTATTTTTCTTTTGCTCTTTTTCTTCTTCTTATCAAGAGGAAATTCACGTTCACTTGGTACTTACATGCAAGCGAATCGCAGGGGGGGGAAATACATGTAAGACACTTTTTTGAATTAACGGGGTTCGTCTATCCGATGAGAATCTCTAATTAAGAACGGGACTCACTATTTCACAATGACCTCGCGATAGAATATGTGAGAGGACTTTGCGGTCATTAAAAAATACCTCATTAAATGGAGCATGGAACATGAAAACGCCATGTTATGAGGGAAAAGAGAAATATTTCCCTTTCTTTTGTAAAAAAAAAAAAAAAAAAAAAAAAAAGTAATGGCGATACAGACCTGAGGGATTCATCAACTGATGGAAGGTTCAAACAACATGAATACAAAGGTTAGTCGATAGAAAACGGGGATGCGTGTACAGGAATACACAAGGGGTAAACGCAAACACAGGCGCATGTATGTATGTGGTAATTTTCACAAGCATATACAAGCTAATGTTCGTTTACACACACACACACACACACACACACACACACACACACACACACACACACACACACACACACACACACACGTGGCACAGTGGTAGAATTCCCGGCTACCACTACGGCGCTCCGGGTTCGAATCCCGCCCAGGGCTGAAATAATTTCAGTATCACTGCGCTGCGAGTCGTTACTCCAACTCTCGTGAGCAGGGAGTTGGGTGTATGTGTGCGTGTAAGGTCACAGCATTACCCATAGATCGGTTATATATGAGCTTTAAGCTCTCTTACGAAAGGGAAATAGCTGTCGATCACAAGTCCAACACGTGATCCAACACCATGGTGAATCACATTCATACACATACACACGCGCGCGCTCACTTTTGTAACTAAAGTCTTCAGTTACCAATGTCTTGGCACCAAGTTCCCGCTTTCTCGGCAGCTTTCCCCCGCTTTGCTCGTTTGAACTGCAGTTCACGTGAGCAAAGCGGGAGGAAACTGCCGAGAAAACGGGAACTTGGTGCCGAAACATTGCTCGTGCGTACCGCGCTCGAGTCTACGGTTCTTTGAATCAAGGATATTTTTGAAATTATTTCGTACGTCCTTGGGCTCGTATTCTTGGTTGTGCCAAGATTTTGTGTATGGTGACGCCGCCTTAACTGTGCTGATCAATACTCATTCTCTTCGTAGTCTGAGATTTGTGTCTGGTAGTTTCATTTTTCTTTCATTGCAGGCTACTCTTCTGCTATCGGGGAGACTTTTGGTGCTAATAATATCGCCCTCTCTTGCTTTTTCCTTTTTATGTCTTCTCTTTGTATGTGGTACTTTCTCGTATGTGTTTAATGTCTTCAGAACGGCGAAGCCATGTACTAGTTCAGTTCTGACGAAAATAATTTTTTTTTTTTCCTGAAGAGCAGACTCGTGAAGAACTTGAGGGCCGAAGCAGGCAGACAGACTCCGTCATGTCTGGAGTCTGCCTCCCACTGATTTCACGTCGTTTAATGTTAGTCGGAAAGAAATAGATAATGATTAATGTTGTCATGGTAAGAAAGCGTTCTTTTGTATTTCGTCGTGTATTTTTTTATCCTTATCATGTTTAATTTCTTTTATCTATTTGTAGCTCGTTGAGTTCTAAAACTAACACGTCAGGATTTGAATACATTACGGTAAAGGTTTCTGTGCTATTGACCTCCGGAATTATGATAATTCTGTTTCATAATATTTCCTTTATTAAGTAATAAATGAATAAATAAATGAATATATAAAAAAGAAATAAATAAATAAAGAAAAAATGTCGTTCCTGTCTGGGGGTCTTTCTCCCATTTTCTAATTTTTTCGTTTTTTTGTTTTGTTTTGTTTTTTTGTGAAATGAAAGACATTTGAAGTGAACATTTAATTTCTTTTTAATTTTTAGTTTACTTATATTTTTCCTTTACATCTTCAAGTTTCATCTCATTTGCAACTATTTAGTCTCTTGTGTCTTAAAGAACGATCTATCTTTTGTGACTTTAAAGAATAGTCTATTTGAGTATGGTTAATCGTTTACATCATTTTTCGATCTAATCTTGTCATTTGTTTCTTTTTATCTTTTCCTGTCAGCCCTTAGATCACTTTTCCTATATCATCAACCTTATTCCTTTCCATAAGCCCGACAGAACAGCATTTTCATTCCTCCTCGTGTATTGTGTATTTTCAATCATTCTTGTTTCTTTCAAGTATTGCTCTTATGCCACCTTCGATCAAAGCTTCTGTCTTCTTCTTTCCCATCGTCTCCTTGTCTTCCGTTTTCTTCGAACAAACTCCCCCACTCGTCTCTCCCTCAGACCACAAGTCTCTCATTCTACCTTCCTAACCATTCGAATTCATTTCCTCGCTTCCTTCTCGTCTATTATCATCGTTTAGCTTTTTTATTTGTAATCTTACTGTTGAGGTTTATTTTACACCTTCCATGAAAGATCAAAGCAGTCATCTCTGATTTCAGCTAGTGGTTGTGTTTACCAGCATATCAAAGGTGCCTTGAAAGTGGCTTTCCAAATAAAGTCTGTGTGCGCGTGTATGTACATGTTCTTATTCGTGTGTTCCTGTGTGTGTGCGTGCACGTATTCGTATATTCCTGTGTGTATGCGTGCGTGTTCGTGTATGCATGTGTGTGTGTGTGTGTGTGTGTGTGTGTGTGTGTGTGTGTGTGTGTGTGTGTGTGTGTGTGTGTGTGTGTGTGTGTGTGTGTGTGTGGTGCGTGTATGTATGTATGTATGTATGCATGTATGTGTGTGTGTGTGTGTGTGTGTGTGTGTGTGTATGTATGTATGTGTGTATGTGTGTGTGTGCGCGTGTTTGTGTGCTTGTGTGCGTGCATGTGCATGCGTGTGTAAAATATGTACCAGTAAAGGTTAAGATTATGGACTGACCTAATCTGTGGCTTATTTACATCTGCCTTTATTTATCTTTTTTTCTGTTTTTGCCTTACACTTCCTAAAATATTTCACATGGATTGTGACACTTATTTTGTTTGAGTAACACATTTTGACATCCATAGTATTATTTTACAAGATACAAATCTTTTTCATTTGTTTCTTCAAAAAGTTGTTTATCTTTGGCCAACAATGTAATACATGAATTTATAGCACATTTGTTCTAAACTATCTTGATTTATCTTACCATATTCTGAATCATTCTTGACAGTTTGAGACATGGAAATGAAACTTCGCCGAACGACATAATGCAGCTGTCTTCCTTATTACCTTATTTGGGCATCGATGCACAAGTACACAAAAAATCTTAGCTCTATGTATAATGCAGCACCTGTTTTGTCAGTCGGGTCGTTGCGGTTGGTCTTGTATCTCCTTCAAGATTTTTTTTTTCCCAATAATCAGCACTTCTGCCCATGTGGCAAACCGCATCGAAGATCTGGAGTCAGGGATAGATAAATGAATAAATAAATGAAAATAAAAAATAAAGATTGTGATTACTCTCCAATCTTAAAAAGATGCTGGGTGACCGTAGTCCATTTGGGATATCACTGAAACACCCAAAGGAGTGACTATAAAACTGAGGTTGTCAGCACCTCGTATGCTGTTTCAAGACGTTGGTACACTATGCACCTTTCGGTACTAGTTAGCGTCTCTCGCTTGCGTTCAGTTGAAAAGCTGGACTGAATAACATGTTGTTACGTATACAGTATCTATTCCCACTTGAGTACATAGACTTCGTAACAGGGACTGTGATTAAAAAAAAAAAAAAAACATTCAAAGAGCACATACCAACACCAACGCCATCTCCATAAAAACTTTAGAAATCTATTTAGTCTTTAGTCCAAGATATAAACATAGATGCAGAGAAGAAGAATATCGGCGTCTATGGTCAAATTGAATTTTTTTCAAATTGACGTAGTGAAT
>NC_134787.1:56862308-56864808 GCF_046742065.1 Oratosquilla oratoria
AAATACAAATGCATATATAACTATAGTTTACGTGGCCCTCGTTCCTCTCCTCTTCCTCCTCCTCCTCCTCCTCCTCCTTCTCCTCCTCCTTTTCCTTCTTTTTCTCTTTCTCTTACGCTTTCTTCTCCTCCCTCTCCTCTTCTTTCTCTTATTCCTCTTCCTCAACCTCCTCCTCCTCCTCCAATTTCTCATACTCCTTCTTCCTCTTCCACTCTTTGTCCTTCCTTTCGTCCTCACCCTCTTCCTTTTTCTCTCTATTCCGCTTCTTCTCCTCCTCCTACTTCTTCTCATCCCTCTCCTCCTCTTCCTCTTTCTCCTCCTCCTCCTCCTCCAATTTCTGATACTCCTCCTTCTTCCTCTTCTACTCTTTGTCCTTTCTTTCGTCCTCACCCTCTTCCTCTTCTCTCTCCCATACTCTTGCTCTTCTTGTTCCCTCTTTTCCTCTTTTCCATATATTGCGCCACCTCCATTCCCTTTCTTTTTTCTCCTCCACCCCATTAATGTTGTCGTCGTTGTCGTCGCTGCCGTCGCTCACGAGATCAAACGAAAGGTCTTGGCGTCTGACGTACTTTACAGTCGTTAGTTCTTAGTATACGTATACACACTCTTTTACAAACACACTCACGCGTACATACGCAGGTAAACACACACACACTCACACACACACACACACACACACACACACACACACACACAGACACACACACACACACACACACACACACAAACACACAAACACACACGCACTCACCATAACACATGAACACATATACGAGTAGAATACTTTGTAGAATATAGCGATGAATAGCATAATGACCCAAAGGGTTAAGGCACTAACAAGATATAGGCGTGAAAACGCACCAGCAAAACAGGACTTGATTCTTATTAAAAGAACTGCAGGCAACTGAAACGCTTAAATACCAGACCCTTATAGGTAAAAATTACCACGTTGTACTTTGCTTCATTTTGGAAATAGATAAGGCAGAAATCAGAAAATACTATAACCACACACGCACATGCACATACCAATTTAAATAGTTTACCCATTGTTTCAAATGGTCTAATTGAGCTAGTTTTGGCCTGGTTGGTGCCGGAGTTGTTTGGTGTCGATAAGAATGAAGTCTCTCAAGGTGGAACATTGACAAACATGAGTTAAAAGTAGAAACAACCGAAACATGGTTGAAGAGTAAGGAATATGTATTTGAATATGAAATCATAGGATTTAGTGGTTTTCATCAAAATTGGAACCACAGACAAAAAAAGTATGTGATATTGTAGGTGTGTGTGTGTGTAATATATGGGAAATGATATTTACACCCGTAAACAAAAATGCACATTTTTTCACTCACAATAGTACTTACAGAGCGAGTTAAGTACATGGAGATGAAAATGCTCATTTTTTGACTCATTCTACACACATCCCCTTCACTTCTCTCAG
The DNA here is from genome assembly GCF_046742065.1 of Oratosquilla oratoria. Taxonomy (NCBI): domain Eukaryota; kingdom Metazoa; phylum Arthropoda; class Malacostraca; order Stomatopoda; family Squillidae; genus Oratosquilla; species Oratosquilla oratoria. Next base: position 56,863,747 of record NC_134787.1, read on the forward strand.
CAAAAATAACACTTCATGAAATATACTTTTTAACAAGTTGAATCAAATCAAAGTAATGATTGCAAAAATATAGGGTTACAAAGATATTAGCAAGAGATAAAGAGTATTAGTTACATGGCTTGTGCAATTGTGACTCGCTGTTGACGTGAGATGTATACTTTACGCTCGGTATTTGAACATTATTAAAGCATGGAAATGCCTGGAATAGCTTGGTAGAATATTTTGGTGATGTTTATTTAGTTCAACATGCAAAAGTTACGAGCCTTGTACCAGCGTCGCCATTTCAAGTTCCCTCTCCTCATTCCCTACACCTTTCCTTAAACTCTTCTTCCTTCCTTCACTATCTTCCATTTACCCTACCCTCCATCTCCTTTAATATCTTTATATCATTCTCTTATTTCTAGAATAACTTTTTATGTTATTTAATATCCCCAGGTATCTCGCCTCTGTTCACATTTGAAATAATTTTCGCGTTTGTATTGTGCTACCTTGTATTTCATTTTATTCTTGTATCCTTTATATTCTGGTATTCTCTCTTCCGTTACACCCCCCCAGACTCTGACTCCGTTTTCTTTGTTTTACTTTGCGGAACTTTTCCAGTTCCCCGCTACACCAGTTTGTTGCTGTCCTCTTCCGTCCAACATATTTAATACCACATTATTCATGAGCCACCTCTTTCCATTGCCATTTTTAATGTTCTTTCACGTTTCCATTTTCTGTGGTTTTGTATTTGTTCAGGTTTCTTCTCATAGTGTGAGGGATATAAAACGAGAAACAGAACGAGAAACAGAACAAGAGAGAGAACAGAAAAGGGGGATGGACAAAGAAAGAAAGAAGGAGGGAGGGAGAGAGAAAGAGAGAGAAAAAGAGATAGATAGAGAGAGAGAGAGGTAGACAGACAGACAGAGAGACAGACAGATGGAGAAATAGAAATAGAGAAATAGAAATAGATAGCTAGATGGCTAAACAGAAATACTGTTTTGCAAGCGTTATGGAAAGCCGTGAAGGAACAATACAGAAATTCTAGCACGCTTTTGAAAAGGTCATATTATAAAAAGTATA
>NC_134787.1:56869808-56882308 GCF_046742065.1 Oratosquilla oratoria
ACATAAGCCCTTCAGTGCGAGGCTCTGCTTTTAGCTGAATAGAATCGTTGGGCGTTAGGCAGAACAAAATCTTCAAAACACACTGTTGTAATAAAGAGTGTAATTTAGGAGGAACGACATTTAGTTGTGAGATAAGCAGAAATGAATGTTAATTGTAAAATGAACGAGTGGAATTGAGTTTTCGTTTGTGTGTGTTTGCGTGTGTTTGTGTGATTCACCATGGTCTTGGATCACGTGTTGAACTCGTGATCGACAGCTATTTCCTTCTCGGAAGAGAGCTCAGAGCTCATATATGACCGATCTATGGGTAATGTGCTGTGACCTTACACGCACGCACACCCCTAACTCCCGACCCACGAGAGTTGGAGTGACGACACGCAGCGCAGGGATACTGAAATTATTTCAGCCCTGGACGGGATTCGAACCCGGACCTCTGTAGTGACAGATGGGAACTCTACCAACCGCGCTATCGAATCGTGTGTGTGTGTGTGTGTGTGTGTAAGTGTGTGTATTTTTTTTACTTAGTTGTATTATACGGGAAGGGGAGCTATGCTCGTAGTGACCCGTCTTCATATCTCGCAGGATCTAGTTTGCTCTTAAATTCTTGTATGGTGTTTGCACACACTATTGTTTCGTCCAGTTTGTTCCAGACATCCACCTCTCTCTCTCTCTCTCTCTCTCTCTCTCTCTCTCTCTCTCTCTCTCTCTCTCTCTCTCTCTCTCTCTCTCTCTCTCTCTCTCTCTCTCTCTGTGTGTGTGTGTGTGTGTGTGCGTGCGTGCGTTTGTGTGTGCGCGTCCTCGATGCTTTTATGTTATGAGGACTTATCATAACGGGATAACAAATAAAACTCATGTCAGAAATTCAAACTCGGTGGTTTTGTAGCACTCGGCACAAAGATTTGCGCGTCACAGGGTTCACAAAGCAACCCTTAGGGAACATATTCTCGGAAATCATACAAAAATCCCCGTGTATTTCAAATGGAGGCGACACAATGGTGTACACAATTTTCTGATGACTCTTTGACTTGTAAAGGCAAAGGAACACAGGAGTAGTTTTAAAGCGGTCTATGTCATCTTTGTCCAAGATTTACATTAATTAGTTGACGTACGTTTCCAGGTAAAAGTGACAAAGCTGTGCATTTTTTGTCCTTCATTTCAGTCTTTACATTATCTGTAATTAGTTGATGGTATTCATCTCAGAACATTACTATTCATTCGCTGAATTTCAGATTCCATATTTCAGACCAGTTCGCTACTTTTTCTAAATATTTTTGAAAAACATGTTATAAAAAAGAATAAAAGAAAATGACGAGGATTTCATGACTATAATAAAGTAATTAGTATTCATAAATCGGTCATATTTTGTACTTAAACACTTGATGTCCCTGCCAAGGAGCTTTCTTCACACATGATGATGATGATATGGTTTAACGTCACACTCTCCCCCCCCCCACTATCGGGAGGCTAGGACGGTGCCTTTCACAGAGGGCTTTGTAGCGTGGGATTTAATGAACCATGCCCTTCTTCATCGGTGGCAGGATTCGAACCGTCATCCTCTCGACCTTCGCTGCAAGTAACGACACCCTAACCTGCTCACCCAGCGAGGTTCCAACATGCTCACCAGAAATGAATGAATAATTTCTTACACATTTGACGGTCACTTGTACTCCAACTCCGTCAGGCGATTTCATTCAGGGGGGGAAAGTTCCCCACACAACAGAAGGGCTGAGTCTATCTAATCTCTCATTGCTAATTAAGTTTAGATATTTGATTTGGTTACTCTCAGGCGATACCTACTCTCTCGTTTACTTCCTCAATGATGGCACGACATCAGATCCTGGACAACGGATCACCATTCCTTCGCTTCGCAAGTTTCTTTAAAAAAAAAAAAAAAAAAAAAAAAAAAAAAAAAAAAAAAAAAAAATTATATATATATATATATATATATATATATATATATATATATATATATATATATATAAACGCCAATGAAATATAGCATAACGAGAGACGGCGGCATACAAGGATAGAAGCGCCGGAAAGCTTAGTCCATAACAATCAACTAACCGTTAAGAAAAATTATTCAACTGAGAGTTTCGATATAATTAAACACTCCCCCAATTATTTCCATTATTTTTTCTTTGTCTTTGTAAGAAAAAACAAACAAACATTAATTGGTATCAGTTCAAAAACTGGTTCATATGTTGTTATCTTTATAATAGATAAGATATTGGTAAATTCCAAGATATTACTGGTCTTTCATATGATGTTTATGAATGGAATAAACTTCCTGCAGAGGCAGTGCAATGTAGTTCAGTTCGAAGCTTAAAGATTCGTTTAGATAAACACCTAAGCAAGATGCTTCTAATGCCTACCATTTATTTTATATTATTTGTTTGTTTGTCATTATTTATCTGTTTGTTTATTATTATTTGCTTGGTTTTCATTTATTATTATTTATCTGTCATTATTATTTACTATTTTCCTGTTTGTTTATTATTCAACTATACCTATGCATTCATTTATTTTGTTTATTATTATTATTTATGCTGTTATAATTTTTTATTTGTTTATTTACTTATCATTATTATATATATTTCCTCGTGTCCGAACTAGTTATGGACCAAAAGGTCTCTCGTCGGCATGCTCCTCCTTTGTAATCCTTTGTTATTTGTGGTGTAATCTAGAGTATGGAATCGTTTCATAACCTCTTGATTAATCCAAAATTGAAATAAAGTATAAATAACTGCAGTTCATCTAACTTTGTCCAATGGAAACGCGGTTAATTGCATTTCCGTACAGTTCCGTATAGTTCTCTCATTTACATATGCTTCCAGTACCTCCTCGGATATTCTTTCAAGTTGTAGGAAGACTCTAAGTTATCTTGAAACGCTTTACCAATTAAGGCCTTTGGTTCTGTTCTCGGGAAGCATTGCCACGAGCGTGAGCTGCTGTAACAAAGGTGCGGGTTTGTCCTGTTGGTTATAGCTCCCCTCTCGGATGGTCGGTCGCCGTCAGGATAACGACGACGACTTCTGCAGTAGGTTCTCGAGATCGTCGCAGCATTTAGTACTTCTAGTAATGGCACCCGATCCCCCTTTCACGTATCTAAGTACCGTTAATTAAGCAACTTTCCCCTACTGTGAGCGCTTCGTCTAATGTCGACAGGCCTTTCTAATGTCGGTAGGCCTTCTGGGTCTGTTGAAGTCACAGACGTTGAAACCATTCTCGCCTCGTTTAAATCCAGTGTAGTCATCTTTTGTTTTGTTTTTTTCTCTGGCTAGCGTCACGTTTGGTTTTCTTTTAGTCGAAAAAAGAAAATAAAGAAGACTCGTCACCGAGTCACCAGTTTATAACTCTAATCGTCTTACTGGTTTTGTGTTAGCTAACTGGTCAAATATGACTATTTACGGTGGCTTTGCAATGTCTGAAAGTATTCCTCTTTCGGCTGATATATTGCTATCGTTGTGTATTGCAAACGCAGGAACACACGTGCGTATGTACACATAAATACACACACACACACGGGCATACACACACACACACACACACACACACACACACACACACACACACACACACACACACACACACACACACACACACACACACACACACACACACGGGCACACATACACACACACGGGCACACATACACACACACACACACACACACACACACACACACACACACACACACACACACACACACACACACACACACACACACACACACACACACACACACACACACACACACACACACACACGAGCGCGCGTAAGGTGCAATGCTTATTCTGAAAGTGTATTATACGATAAAAAGTTAGACGACGCAGATACATAATCTACCACAAGGTATACACAGGGAAGCTTATTGCAACAAACTTACAAATATTACCAAACTTGACCTTGAACACAGCCACTTCATGAATGTTATTTGGCACGACTAGACACAATTGACCTACTTCAATATTACGAAAGTCCTCTCCTGTAATTATATATAAAAAATACAAATCTGATGTATCTCAACTTTTATTTTTTTATGCTGTCCACACAAGAGATGACTAGAATAGTTCTGCTTTACATTCAGTCAATCAAATCAGCCATTCTGAGTCCACTGCTGAACAAAGGCCTCCTTCATAGTATTCCATGATTCACACGACCGCGATTTCTCTGCCACATCACTCCTGCTTACTTTACATTAAAGGAAGTTTCTTAAAGGGCTATGTTCCTCACCGAACCTGGTGGTTCTTCTTTTGTTCCTTGTATGTGGTCTTGAATACCGAAGGAAGAGGCAAAGGTAGCCACATGGGGTAAAACTGGCCGTTCTCCTTGCTACACACCTAATTATGTTTGTCAACAAAATCAAGGGAGGAATTATACAAAGCACACAGTAGTTGGTGGTTTTATTTCCCTGTCTGTCTGTTATAATTAGGTATGTAACAAAGGCAATGGCCAGCGTTACCCCATGTGGCTACTTTTGCCCCTTTCTATGGTACATAAGTTTTATAGAGGACTAATCTTCAAAAAAAAAAAAAAAAAAAAAAAAAAAAAAAAAAAAAAAAAAAAAAAAAAAAAAAAAAAAAAAAAAAAAAAAAAAAAAAAAATAATAATAATAATAATAATAATAATAATAATAATAATAATAATAATAATAAATAAATGAATAAAATAGATAAAGAATAAATAGAATAAATAAATTAATGAAATAAAAAATAAATAATAATAAAAATTATAATAATAAAGAATAATAAAATCACATTTAATCTCTACCATCCACCCATCCTGCTGTGCTGTCCTGTACCGTCTCTGATACTGTACCATCTTCAGTGCAATATTTTCCAAAAGAATAGAAGCACTGGTTACTTCCGACAGAAAACTTTCTTCTTTTATATTGGTTGCCGTCGTGTTCTTGTTTAACACATTCTGGTCGTGAAATGGCAACAGAAAGCAACCGTAAACAGCGCTTTTGTTCGAAATGGTAACGTTAGTAGATAAAGAGATGTCACTAGCTGAGTCCTTTAGTGTTCCACTCCCGAACCACGTTTTTAAAATGAAAAGAAATATTGACATCAATCAATCAATCTCCGAGAGTTGACACCTTAACGTGGTGGATAGGCGTCAGAATCTTAATGATTATAAAAGCTATGTCGATAGAAAGAAAATCTCTGCAGGGTCACCCATATCGAACAGGTTTTGTAAGAAAGATCAGACAAAGAGCAGCTCACACATAAACACACACACACACACACACACACACACACACACACACACACACACACACACACACACACACACACACACACACACACACACACACACACACACACACACACACACACACACACACAGACACACACAGACACACACACACACACAGTCGCAGGATCCACTGCTAGCTGGCACGTCCCTGATGGCGAACAGGGAAATTTCTCAGATATATGGGGAACCGCCATAATGACGGCGTGGACCATTGGGCACCCTATAGATATAGGGCTTCACCGAATATTATATTGACATGAAAGAAAAAAATTCTAGTTGCACAACAACGAAACACTGAATCTAAAAAGCAATGAAAACAGAGAAATGTGATCCTGTAAGAATGAGTTATATTATTTTTTCCAAATTCCTGCAACTCCTAGGTTAGTTAATTTTAGAAATAAAAATGTTTAAATCTACATTGATAGATAGCTAAACTACCCTAAACTTGGTCATATCTGCAGGAGAAAATTTAAGACTCTAAAATATATATCAAAATATTGAAAAGAGTTGCAGGAGGTCTGTGATGAGTTATGGTATTCTACGCCATTGTGAAAACTATAAAGTCTTGAAGTTTGTGTTTCACTGGTGACCAAGAAGCTGATTTATCTAAATATCGAAAAACAGCAATGCTGCTCACGCATGTGCAATCATGAGGAACACTTTGAGTAACTTAAGTAACCCTTCAAAAAAGGGGAAAGGGGGTAACCCTTTAAAAATGAAGAACACTTTAAGTAACTTGAGTAACTCTTAAAAAAAAAAAAAAGAGAGAGAAAGGATTTCCTTACAGTACCAAATTAGTTAGTGAGAAGTGTGTCATTCTTCTTCATAAACCTCAAATTAGGCGGCCTGAGTGACGCTAAGGCTCAAAATGTTCACTTTTACAGTGGGAGAATAACCCGTATTCCAGTGTCTTTTGGGTATAGCACATCTCAAGATACACTTTCTACCACTATCATGTGGCCTTACTCCATTCCTGGCGAGCTGGAAAGTTCCACCGTTCTTGCCTCATTTGGTACATCAGTGGTTCCCAATCGGTGTGCCGCGGCGCCAAAGAATGCCGTGAGATCAACTGAGGGTGTGCCGACAAAATTGAGGGCAAAAATAATTTTCTTATTACCGCCTCTCTCTGTCATCCATTTTTGTTCATTAAAGCAGCATCAGTGTAAAGATGAGTATTTTCATATTATCCAGGGATAAAATTTTGTTACATTGATGTTGGATTAACAAAATACTAACAAACTAGAATTTAGGTTTTCTGATAAGGGCGCCGGGGACTTCCGAAAGGCTTGGCAAGTGTGCCTCAAGCCAGAAAAGGCTGGGAACCACTGCAATAGATTCTTTAGTTACTAAGTACGCTGGTGGCATAGCCGGAAGCGTACAGTTCTCGCATCTTCCCAGTCGCCGGTTCGAGTTACGTACCTTTCTCCAGGGTGACGCAAGCAAGGTCATCACATTAAGACAACAGGGCAGGACTCGCAGTTATGGATTTAAACGGGACAAATTTAGATTTAAGAAGGGAATAGGCAAGAATTGGTTTTATAATAGGGTGGTCAACGAATGAAACTGACCTAGTAACCATGTAGTGAGCGCTGAAACTATCAGTTGTTTTAAGAAACGGTTAAACAACTTTATGGATGGGGATGACAGGTGGTAATGGACATGGAATTGCCTAGTGTAGGCCTCATGGTCTCTTGCAGTCTCCTTCATTCATATGTTCTTATGTCCTAACGATAATTGTTACTTGTTCAAACACCGGGGTAAAAGTATCGACTTCGGCCGAACCTACGCGTCTTCTGGCGTATGGACCTTGCTTTCTACAATCACTTCCCCTATGCGTAAATGATAAATCTTCCTAACAGTAGCTGTATCATACAACACCAGTAAAAAAAGTATCGTTTCTTGTAACTAAATCATAAATTGGTGACCTGTCGAAATAATACCAAAATTGAATAGATCCTATGAAACAGAAGAACAGCTGAGTTGGACAAGTCCATGTCAGGAGTTGTTTTGAGGAGGCTGGAGCTACCACCTTTGCCTTAAGTGTTAGGGGAGCCAAGGCAAATGATAGTCGCTGGAGGCCGTGGCGTAAATGTAGACGGGATGCCATACTCGGATGATGATGATGATGATGATGATGATGATTGATTCGGTTTAGCGTTACGAACTCCCTCTATCCAGGGCTGTGGAGTCGAAGTCGGAGTCGGAGTCGGAGTCGGAGTCGGAAGGAATTACGGTGTCACTGGAGTCGGAGTCGGAGTCGGTAAAAATATACCGACTCCGACTCCGACTCCAGTTAAATTTACACTTTATAAGGCCTTCGTTTAGTCTAGAGTTATGCAGTGCACACTCCTTATAAGTAGATTATATATATAAAAAAAACATAATTTTATAAAATGTAATAAATCTCATCGTCTTATCTTCGTGGTCATTCCACTAAACCCCCAAAACGTCCTTGTGCAACGCTGGCTTTCAAATTTATACATAGACCGATAAACATCCAAAGTATTACTTGAATAAATTAAACACCTCAATTTTACACCTTCTGTTGACACACAGTCACGGGAGCTGTAATATTCCTGTCAAGTTCCATATGCATCGTTTCCATCACTCCATCAGTTTGGTGGTTTCTCCCACTGCTGTGTTGCCAAACAGTAGGATAATTATGATTTCAACTGTAGACTAACGCAATAATACTATCTCTTCTTTCCTTTCCCCTTCTTTTTCCCCTCTATACTTTTTAACAATGAATTATTGAAATAAGGATATTTGAAAAAAAGTTTCACGTTTCAAACATGTTCAGCTGTATCTTGTTTTGTACTCGTATCGATAAGATCGGTTCCAGAACCAGAGTAATGTCCATCGCAATAATTGCATAGCAGTACCAATATGTAAACCAAGAGGTACTTGTGTCAGTAATTTCAGTACATTAAGACAAAAGAAGGTATGAAAACATATGAAGGATAATGATAACCAAAAAGTATGTATGATACATATACCTTTCAGTATCATACATGTTCAGCTGTAACCCTCGACCTTGTACCGTACTCGTATCAATAAGGTTTATTTTCTCTATATTTACTGTTTCCTTTCAAGAAATTTGCCTAAACTTCTTTTATAAAATATATATTTTTTTTGTATTTGCAAAAATGTATATGTAAAAAAAATCTTCCATTACGTTTTTTTATTATTAGGTTTGTATATCCTTTACAAAGGTTATATTTCAACCTTTGTTATAAAGTACAGCATTTTTGTTTTTGAAATGTACTTATCACTTATCTGCAAAGATACATATTGTGGCAAATGTCTTATATTATAGATTTTTTCTACTGAATTTTCTTCAATATCCTTTCAATTTTTTTTGTCTCTACTTCACTTATAAAGTATTAATGAAGAGGTCAAATATAGGAAAGCAACACTATAACATATATATCTATTCTTTGATATAAACCAGTTATAATGATTTAAGTCTACTCAAGATTGGAGCGTATGTGTGTTGTATAGGCTTTATTAAATATATAGGCCATAATCAGTTAATTACATGAAGAGGAGTCGGAGTCGGAGTCGGAGTCGTTGGTGCCAAAAACAGAGGAGTCGGAGTCGGAGGTTTTGTGTTCCGACTCCACAGCCCTGCCTCTATCAGGAGGCTAGAACGGTGCCCCTTACAGAGGTCTTCATAGCGTGAAATTTAATGAACCATGCTCTTGGTCCAACTCGCTGGTGGCAAGTTTCGAACCGTCGTCACCTCGACCTCCGCCGTAAGTACCGACGCTCTAACCTGCTCGGCCATCAGGAACTCTGATTCGTGTACATTGCTGCAAACACAAAGAAGAGAATTACCGGTAGTGAGGTCTGACCTAATGCTCCTGTTTACAGAATATTTTCGCTGAAAATAGTTGCTATTCATGTCCATCAAAGGCTAATCGGTCAACTTTCTCGTGGGGTTTGTACAAACCTGTGTCCCGGCAGAAGCGGACAATCGGAGCAACGACGGGGACAGCGGGTTTCGAACCTTCGTTACTGCCAGCTCACTTAACCTTTTATGCATTCCATTCGAATATTTATTCCCCCCTTCTGCCGGGCGATTCTATTCAGCTGAGAACAAAATCGAGGTCTCAAAAGGGTTAGAATATATATATATTTCTAGGTATATCATTGTTGCGGTAAAAACAATCATATGAAAAATGCAGTGCATAAAGTTTATATTAATACTAGGATGTAGTGTCTTCTGTCTCTTACCAAGGATGCCATTAAAGAAACTGAAATATGATTTTTCATTTACTCAATTCCAATTACTTTTAATTTTCTTCCCCTGAAATTGGTTAGGATAAGTTAAAGAAAATTTTTGTACATCCTTTGGGCAGGAGAGTACTTCCAAGCTGACCAGAATCGTGTGACGCAAAAAAATAAATAAATAAATACATAAATAAATAAATAAATAAATGAATAAATAAATAAATAAATAAATAAAAATAAAACAATCGAATAGATGAACTCATCAGTCCACAGCAGCTTTGGTAAGAGATCAAAATAACTTAAATACTATAATTTCTGCACATCGCTATAGTGCTCTAATTACGAAGAAAGAGAACTGATAGCTGTCTATTGGTCATTGCTTTACCTTTTATATCATTACGAACCACTTATATGGGCCTTGCTTTGGCCCAGACTTAGTGAGAATGGAAGGAATAGATGTCCATGACAGGTATTCTCTGTTAGAAAATTACATCTAAACTCTCCTTGTAGCAGCATAGGCGTTTCATCATCTTCAGCAACGTGAATCACATCACGGAAACTATAGTTTCAAACTACATAGTATAAGTCGGAGAATTTAGATAATCAAAGCTCGGCTCACGCCTGCTTGAATTTTGCCTCTTATAAACGACCGTCTCGATAAGTCTTTGAAGTCGAAAGGGCAATGTACACATATTCTTTAAGATGACACGATTTTTTTTTATTTTTGTCTCGATGGAAAGGGAATCTAGATAGTTGACTAAACGAATTCTACATTAATGGTTTGCTGGCGCTGGCCGTCCATCTTGCTTACATATATTCTTTAAGATGACACGATTTTTTATTTTTGTCTCGGTGGAAAGGGAGTCTAGATAGTTGACTAAACGAATTCTACATTAATGGTTTGTTGGCGCTGGCCGTCCATCTTGCTTACACGCTTTGTGCACTACCGGTCTAACAGTTCGAACTCCCGTGTGTTTCCCAGTCGCCTTTGTGTTTGGTCACCTGCCCTCACACCTGTACCTTTCTGCCCACCTGTCTACACCACCTGCAGTGCCACTTGTGAATGTCAGATGCATCTGTCCTATTCCTCGCCGGCTATGGAGTTCAGTAACAATTCCAAAGAAAAAAAAAATGTGGGACGGTCACCGTTCGAGGTAAACGGGAATCACAGAAGGGACTTCTCATAATTGCTTTCAGGTTGATTACTTTGTCTTCCTGTGGAGCAGTGTGTAAAAGTTCGCCGTGTTTTGAGTATAGTCTAATCACTGAACTCTGCCTGTACCCGAACTCGTCCTAAGCAAATTCAATAAGCAGCAAGAAATGTTGAAAATGTGGGTTGCAAGTGATCTCCTTTAATTAGGTAGAGCTATTTACATTTTGTTGCTGCAACAGCTAGACTGATATACTCCGTCAAAGGTCGACCCCATGATAAAAAAAAGAGGAAAAAGGAAGACGAGAAAGAAGAAAATGAAGAGGAAGAGGCAGACGAAGATGAAAAAGAAAGAAGAAAAAAGAAAAAGAAGAAAAAAGGAGAAGGAAAAGAAGAAGAAGAGGAAGAAGAAGAGAAAGAAGAGGAAGAGGAGAAAGAAGAAGAAAATGGAGAGAGAAGAGAAAGAAGAGGAAGAAGAAGAGAAAAAATGAAAGAAAGAAGCGAAAGAGGAAGAAGAGACAGAAGAAGAAAATAAAGGAGAGGAAGTGGAAGAAGGAGAAGGAAGAGGAAGAGTAGGAGGAAAAGGAAGAAGAAGAGGAGGAATAGAAAAAAAAGAGGAAGAGGAGGATGAATAAGTAGAAGAAAAAGTGGAAGAGGAAGACATTTATCAACCGAGATATCGTTCGCGCAGCTATAGATCCTTAAATACACAAAATATTCTCTTTACCCTTTGGCATACAGTGAATGAGGCTTTGATCCTTATGACCTCGAGTTGTTCAAAAACTAGATAATTTTGTATAATTTCCACCAAGAAAACATATAAGAATAAAAGGTTCTGCTCCATAGAATGTACAAAGTTAACCATCAGTTTCTAATGAAAATGTATAATGGTCTTCGAGTTACTAAGGCCGTTTTGCAATGTTGCTGTCGTCCGCATCAACTATCAATCAAAAAACTTTGGAAACTGCAGTCATATCAAACATTCTATATTTGTTTTCTACGTTTGTATAAATACATAATTAAGATAAGGAATAAAGGATGGAACAAACAACTTTATTGCTTGTTCAACTATACATTTTACTCGAAGAAAGATGCAACAGTGGACGAACTCTCCCTCACGATGCGGGGAAGGCAAATGTCACAAGCAAACGAAGAGAAACAGAAGTGAGGGGAAAGTAATTTGCAAGACCAACAGATTGGGAGGAGACGTGATTGCTCTTTATTACCCTGCTGGTCCAGGGACAAAAACAGTAAAAGAACAATAGGTTGTCAATGGTGACACAACACTACAATCCAAACACCCCTCAAGAGACATTCGTCCTATGTCAATGGTGACACAACACTACAATCCAAACACCTCTCAAGAGACATTCGTTCTGTCAATGAGTGTAGTTCTGTCCATTTGAGGTTCCTTCCCCACTGTAACCTCTGCCCAATCAATATCGTGATTATTTGTAGGAAAGAAGCCAAACACAAAGTATGGGATTCAGTGTATTTAACGTTTCGCCCAGCAGGGCTTCTTCAGAAATAACATAGTAGACAAACATCTGACTCCTTATACAGCCCGAGCTTGCGGGGAGGAACAAACATGAATAACATAGGAGTCAGATGTTTGTCTACTATGTTATTTCTGAAGAAGCTCTCCAGGGTGAAACGTTAAATACACTGGATCCCATACCCTGCATTTGGCCTCTTCCCTACAGTGCTGTCGCAGTCGATGCTGCTTTTTACTCATTGTGATTATTTATTGATTTATACTGGAATAAATCATTGTTTTCTTGGACAGTCCATACATTATATTTATGTTTTGAAACCATAGTTCCTAAGAATTCCCAGCTTGTTTTATGTAGAACAT
>NC_134787.1:56894808-56897308 GCF_046742065.1 Oratosquilla oratoria
GTACCTCAGGGCCCTACGCATTTGCAGCCCAGAATACATCGATGATGAAATAAGATGTATTTACGACATTGGTACTAAGGTACAATACCCCACACATGTTCTTGACAAAGCTTACAATCGTGCTAAAAGGACATTTTATAACCTTAGGTCAACTCAGACTTTCAATATGAATAACTTGCTAATTTTACCGTACCAAGAGAACCTGCAAAATATTCCAAATATATTACGTAAATTTAACATTAATGTAGTTTTTAATAATAAGAACACTGTAAGACAACTGCTCATAAATAATTCTGTCAATAGTGATAAAGGGTGTGTGTACAAAATACCTTGCAAATCATGTAATCAGTTGTATGTTGGTCAGACTGCTAAAACACTCACAACACGAATCAATCAACACAAGAAATACGTTAGACAGGGAAACCAATCTAGCGGTATATTCAATCACATGAACCATTTTAACCACCCAGTTGACTCGGATAACGCTAAAGTCATCACATACAACAACAACATAACAGAAAGAAATTTAATTGAATGCAGTTTGATCAAATCTTGTAAGGGGATAAATGTTAATCTTCATCAAGGTTTGTACAAATTAGATAGTTTTATTTCTCATGAAATTTCAAAATTGTTTAAATTGTAATATAAATTATGAGCAGTTGTTCCATACTTGTTGGTTACCAGGACGGCCCAAACGTCCCATACTTGTTGGCTACCAGGACGGCCCAAACGTCCGTCACGTCTTCCACTACCTCTCCGAATGCCCTCTTCACTATGTCATATATTCTGTACCTTGTTTCTTCATCTTATAATTCCTTCTTTGTATCTGCACTGAAGATGTAATTATACGAAAGCGCTCTGCTTCGTTAGTTTACTTTTCCTAGTGGTTACTTACGCATATATATATATATATATATATATATATATATATATATATATATATATATATGTACAGTATATTTGTATATGTATGTATATATGTATATTATATATACATATATATATGTATATATGTATATTATATATATATATATATTTATATATATATATATATATATATGTGTGTGTGTGTGTTTGTGTGTGTGTGTGTGTGTGTACATTATATTACAAAGGATTACAAATGTGGAGCATGCCGACAGGAGACCTTTTGGTCCATAACTAGGTCTGATGCGGAAAAAAAGATGATAATGACAAATAAAAGAAAATTATGATAATATAAATCGTAATGAATAAAAGAAATGCGTAGGTATAATTAAATAATAAACAAACAGGTAAATAGCAAATAATAATGAATTGAGAGATAATTAATAATAAATGAAAATCAAACAAATAATAATAAACAGGCAAATGATAACAAACAAATAAATAATGTAAAATTTATGGCAGTCCTTACAGCATCTTGCTTAGCTGTTTATCTAAACCAATCTTAAAGCTTCGAACTGAACTACATTGCACTGCCTTTACAGGAAATTTATTCCATTTATTAACTACACGGTTGGCGAAATTGTTTCTACCCACTTCCAAATTAAATCTATTTCCTGGTAGTTTGAGACCATTATTTCTTGTCGGATTTTCATTCAGTGTGAAAATTTTGTCACTCTTGATGGTGTCAATTCCCTTTAGAATCTTAAAGACTTGTATTAAGTCACCTCTGTGTCTACGCTTTTTTTTTTTAGGGAAAACAGATTCATATGCTTTAATCGATTTTCGTACGATTTATTTTTTATATTGGAATCAGTTTTGTGGCTCGCCGTTGTACTTTTTCCAATCTGTCAATGTCTTTAATGAGATTCGATGACCATACGGAAAGAGCATATTCCAAATGTGGGGGTACTAACGATTTATATAACTTGTTAATGAGAGATGGACTTTTGAAGTCAAAAGATCGCGCTATCAGTTCTAGAATCTTATTTGCTTTCTCAGAGGCTGAAATACACTGCTTAGGTGATGTGAGATCGTTACTGATAGTTACCCCAAGATCCTTTTCACTGTCCACTTTTGTTAACGAATTTCCAGTTAACTTGTAATCGTACATACTGTTATTTTTACCTATGTGCATAACCTTGCATATACTTGTGTTAAATTTTATGAGCCACTTTTCAGACCATTGCTGTAATTTATCTAAATCTTCTTGAATGTCTAATTGATTTAAATGATCATTTGCCATTCCGCACATTTTTGTATCATCAGCAAATTTGGAGACAATAAAATTTAGTCCATGGTCTTCATCACTTATATATACTATGAATAGAAGTGGCCCAAGAACGAAGCCCTGAGGAACTCCACTCGTAACATTTTTCCATTTAGAAGTTTTGCCATTTAAAACAACTCCCTGTTTTCGATCATTTAATCAATTACTAGTTCAACTTAATAGGTTATCACTTATTCCGTGTGAAGCTAATTTAATAGTAGCCTTTCATGGGGGACGGTATCAAAAGCTTTTGCAAAGTCTAGATATATTAAATCTATTGTTTCTTTTGTCGTATTTCGAGATGACTGT
>NC_134787.1:56902308-56934808 GCF_046742065.1 Oratosquilla oratoria
ACAAACATCGTATCACTCTCTTCACGCATAGCGGCCAACTATTTCTACGGTCAAGACTCAGCCGAATACTCGGAGGCCGACCTCTAGTGCCACCTAGCAAGTGTCTAAGTGTCACTACGGTGCACACTGATAGAATTCACAAGACCACCGTGTAGTGTAGATCTCCTGTAGACACTTCCAAGACGAGACGGGTAGGGGACACTGGCCAGAGCTCTCACGTAAACATTAGTGATCGTCTGGTCTGGGCCTTGGCCTTCTCTGTGGCCCTGGACCTGTATAGGTGCCAACCACCACATCACACGCATCTGCCTACTCGCCTGGGCACCGAAATAATAAACGCGTCGGGCATTACGCATGAACAATTATCAAAATTTTTATTATTTCGATAATTCCTACCAAAATTAGAAAAACACAGAAAACCTCACAGGGCACGCAAAAAATAATGAATTACTTTGTATACTCTAAGTCGTATAGCCTATTTAGTGCCGGAGGCTGCACACTGGGCCACAATTTAATTGCGAGAAGACATAGTGAACAAACATAAGGTTGGAGGGGGTGGGGGATGATATATGTAGACTACGTGGACGGCCCACTTACGTTCGTGGGTCCGTTTGCGGGGGTGAGGTAGAACAGGGTGGGGGATGTACATAGGTCTTGTCCTTCTCGAGACACATAGATTCAGTCTGGACACACGAATCTACGGAAACCCATGAGCCAAGGAGGGACTTGAGGGTCCAAAGACGACACTCGAATTCGAGAGCCCCACGGGGACACAATGTTTCACTCACGGATCCCAGGAGGCCATTTTATGGGTTGGCACGACACACGTGGCTACGCAACACGCGCGTGGTCACTCAGCAACACGGGGGGGGGGGGGGGGGGCACGTACCACACGTGGTGCTAAAAAGAGTACAGATTATTGTGAACTTGGCGCACGCCGGGACGGGAATAGCGCGAGGTACCGGCCGATCGCGTTAATCCAAGTGAGTACTATGGACTACTATTGACGATGAGTCTTCAAGGCCGCAGGATAGGGTTGAAGGACATTACGTAACCTCGGAGGTAATTGTCATTATCGTTGTTATGGTTCCCCAAATTTGACCCCTTAGGAGCGTGAGATAATGGACTACACGTTGAACATAGAACCGCTAATCATGTGGTTCTAAGAACCGCTTAATCTATTGAAGGACATATTCCATACAAGGGGTCTGCAATCCTTTCACGCTCTTAGACTTGCTCCTTTTCAAAACTGTTTCATTTTGGCTAATGAAGAGCAATTATTAATGCAGATCAGGAGGCAGATTCTATCCTGAAAGGTTGTCTATCGATCAAAATCCCTCTCAATGTTGACCCCACCTACCTCTGGTCCTTACCGTCACTTGCTTAGCAGTTTTTGTAACATATATCCTCGTGTTGAAAAGGTCACCCCTCCCAGAAACTCATATTCCAGATGTCCCGAATCTGTTGCATGTATCCTGAGAGATCACGCAGGAAGTCGACGATCTTATAATGTGTCTCCCATTATGCAGCTTTCCCCAGATGCCACCAACACTTCCTGAATAGCTTAGGGAGTAGATAATATTGAGCAAAGATAAAAGTATTGTACTACAAGAAAGAGTCGTGGCTCTTTAAAGAAATTCTTTAACAATCTGTGGACCTCGTGTGACAAAGAGGGACCTTAGTCTACGCAGCGCGCGCAAAGTCAACACTATAATAGCTTAAGCCCCAGTCACACCAAGCTTACAACTTGTTTCCGACCACCTTCGACGGTGGCACTTTTGTTCCTCTCATGGTTAGCTCCAGCTGGCTATTTCATATTCATCTTCATAAGGAGGAGATTCATTCCAATTGCATTGTCTTGAATTCTTTTTTATAAACAGAGGAACAGCACAAATCATCCTGGTCGCCGGTGGTCGGAAACAGGTCGTAAGTATGGTGTGACTAGGCCCTGACCGCAAATTAGTCAACAGTGCATCCACGTCGCCAAAATTACATTGAGGTCAATTCTATACACATGCCTCCGTGGTTAACCGTGCATCAACAGATCACAGGGCTTGTTCTCACTTCTGGGAGATTATGCAAAAATGAAAACACCATATGAGCAGGGTTGCAGATCATATGTAGGGACCAAGTTGCAAAATTGATCAAGTAATCACGGTATCATGTGCCGTTTACGAAGACATTTCGTCATATCCATTACTGGGGATTATAAAAGATTCCCTCACGCCACTTACAGGGACGTATATATCGGTCCAAAGAAAGCATACGATTGTGAAGAACATAAAGTATTGGGAAGTACAAATGAGATTTGGCGTACAATCAAGGCTACTACTGGCCTTATTTGCGTCTGTGTGTACATACAGTCACACACAACTTGGAGACCGAAAGAGTCAAAGAGGTTACAGGACTTCACCTAACATGCAGTCATCACACGAATGACGTATCAGTTTCAGGGTTACATACAATTAGGCCCATGCATTGCACACAAGGTCATGCATCGTTCTAGGAACGAATGATTTTATCCAGGGTTTGTTTAACTTCGTATATATTACAGCATGTGGAGTGACACAGCAATGAAGCTACACAAATAAGATGACTCAATGACCACTCAGTAAATACAGACACAGATAATGACACAGAAACCATGTACTCAAGAAATCCAGGCAGAGACACTCCAGTTTTAAGATACGAAGCTTCAGATAAGATACAGGGTCACTCAATAGTTACAGGATTACCTAGCACGCTGGGAACCACATAGTGCTTTTTTGTGGGACAAGGGGACAAACAGTTCATAGAGCGACAAACAGTCCTCAGAGAGAACCGCAGTTCAAAGGGGTTTACCAGCATACACGAATTGTATGATACTTGGGGGAGGACAGAGCACATATGAGGCACATGGAATATCGGGCTCCACATATGAGGCACATGGAATATCGGGCTCCACATGTTCAGTAGCTACACACTATGGACCAAGGGCCACCCAAAATATAAGATACTGTGTCATTTGCAAGTTGAAATATGCACGGGGAAAATTGCTGTGTATCTAATTGGTAAAACACATATAAGTTCAAGACCGTAATCTTAGCAAGCGATGGGTTATATTACATTCACAACTTGATCCCACAGTGCTGTTCAGAATAGGTGGTCTGTCTAGTCAATGTCTATTTGTTCATATAAAGTAGACATCACTTGCTGAGGACACGGGTGTTCATATAAGTTTCTACGAGGATTCGGATCATCTATAAGAAAAGGCAGACCTTGCTGCTAGTTCATGGTATCCACGAGATAATGTGACGCTTTGTCTTCACGAATTCCACTGGGTGCGACTTGCGACTTGCAATGTAAGACCACCCGCTTGCGCGAGACCGGTTTTTGTGGGAGGGGAAGAATGTCTGTAAGAAAGTGAAAAGATAGTAGTGTATAAAAGAGGGCTATTGCCACCGGGCGATTAAGCGAGCGATCAGGGGCTGTCGGTGGTCGTGGCTCGGGAGAAATGGACAGGGTCATACAATACCAGTTGAGTCACACTTAAATCAGCTGAGCTTCTTAGCGTTCTGGAGGTGGGGTAGGGGAGAGGTATAGGGCACCGTTTCCCAACCCTGGGGTCGCCAAGACACCTTGTATGCTAAATTTTTAAATTCCTATTGCTATAATAAAATTCAATGATGTTAACTTTGTCTTTTATAACCTTACATTACCTTTCTTACACATATTGACTTGTACCCTGGTTTTTACAGTCAACAACTAGTCTTATGTATTAACACGTATACAAATAGATTAGTGGAGTCGCGGTTATATCATTAGGATCATATTGGGGTCGCCTGAAAAACAAAAACGAAAAAAAGTTTGGGAAAATTTTGTATGAAGGTTCGTTCATGGATCCAGCCATTCCTCATAGGACCGGAAAGTATTCAGAGAATTAGGACAACAGAAGCGGAGCATTTCCTAGTTGGGAGTTTACAACAGCAATCGGAATCGTTGTATACAACAGAAAGCCAATGAAGCCACGACTCGTGTAAAGGATGTTGAGCTTTATAGTACCTTGGTGCACCACTTACTGGAGTATTTTTTTTTTTTTTTTACAATTTTATTCATATGAGAAAGGTGGAAGGGGGAAACACGGGTTTTGATCCGATTATTGAGTTTATTCCTGACTGGTTTCATTTTACAGTAGCTTCTTCCTCTGAAGAAGCTACTGACCGGTTTCGCTTCACCGTAGCTTCTTCAAGCTACTGTAAAGCGAAACCGGTCAGGAATAAACTCAATAATCGGATCAAAACCCGTGTTTCCCCCTTCCACCTTTCTCATAATTTCCCCAATGCCTCAAAGATTTTATTCAAGTTAATGGTGATACCCAGCCTTAACGGGGTCTCCCTCATCCTGCCCCATACCTGACTGAAGTCGGTTGTCATTTTTGGGAACGAAATTTCTGAAGTATGTCAAAGCGCCAATGAAGCGTTAAACACGGATTTCACACTCAGTCGTAGCTCAGACGAGGCTACGTTTCGAAAAGGGCCACAGGCAGGTCACGACACAGCATATATTGATTTATGTATCTGTGATAACAGGAGATCTATTATGGGGATTGGAGAAAACAGGTCTGTGTGTCCACGGGCATAAAGTAATACGAAGTTAAAGCGCGTCGCAATGAGCACGAGACCAAAGAACACAACAATGACGTAGAGCGTGAACACTTTCGGGTCTTCGCGGAAAACTTCATGCCACGCACAAGACACACGATTGAGAATACACGAACTTGACCCTAAATGTATCAAATTATATAAACGCGTCTCTCGCCTTTGTTGCATCACGATGTTATAATTTCTATTTTTATTATAGGAGAATTAATGTCTATAGGAATATATTAGGTACTCAATAATTAAATATATATTTGCGTAGTTCTGAAATATTGTAGTTCAGCTTCGGGTGTTCGGAATAGTGCATGTAAACGTAAGTATAGGTATCACAGTAAACCGACTCACTGGATTACACAGACTGTGAAACACTGGGGAATAAACTGAGCCGGGGTTGGATCACGGTATGTGAGATGTTACATGCAATACCTTGACGATTCATGTAGTATATGGTGCTTCACGCTGCGCTCACAGTCGACCATGGAAACACATTTACGGACTGCACGGTTCCCCATGCCAATCGTAGTCGATCGGATTTGCGGCCTCACTCTAGGCTTTACGGCATAGTTCATACATACACATTTACAACAGTGACTCTCAATTCTCCCTTTGTCATTTACACCCTCGGTTTGATGCATTTAGTCGTATACTCCGTTACAACCATTCAATAAATATATAACCAACATAAAGGCAAAGAAACAAGTAGAGACACGCCTTTAGTATCGAAGCTCTGGACAAGTAGTATTTAACCAAGAACGAAAACGTACATTTTATCCATGCGGAATTATTTCTAAGGTTTCAGATATGATATAGTCACCCCTTTACTGTGTAACTTTTAATCACTTTGGAGTGAATTTACGTTTGGTTGAGATTTCCCTATCTAGAGCAAAGTTTCACATATATTTGACCACATGATGCCTTTGGAACCATTTGGCACGTACAGTCTGCAAAGGGAATACAAGCCAGAACACAGAACATAGAAATGCAAAGCCATCACTCGTAAGATGTCGAGAACGACCTTATTTCACTAAGAACCACAGTAAATTTTACTTAACACCATTTGAGCTTACGTTTGTAGGCTATCGATCACGAGTTGACCCAGTGAGGAAAAACAAAACTTGGGTTATATAAGGCCACAACACCCTGTGGAGGGGCCATGGCAGTATGTTATGTACTAGAGTTCACTAAAACCGGGAACAGAAAACTATGATAATGATAATGATAATGATATCAATAATAACTAATAACAACAACAACAGCTACAACAAAAACAACAACAACAGTGTCAATGGTGATAATGACCATGACGATAACAATGACCATGATGACCACGACGACGACGACGACGATGATGATGATATCCACAACTTGAAATACAATAAAATAAAACTGGGATTATACACATCACGGAGAGAAAAAAAGAAAAGAAAAAAGAGTGCAAGCAGCACAACACACGCTCCATAGAAAATGGATAGTGCACAGTGGGCACAAATACCGGGATGTAGGGTACACATGGGACTCTAGGTCATACGCGGCGCCCTTTCTCAGCCCACGTGGACTGAGCTCTTTCTCACGGGCGCGATCGAGGTCAGCGGGGCATAAGTCATGCTTAAGCCCAGGTTACCCACGAGACCAATAAGTGATCACATGTGAGAGGAAGGCAGAATCAGAAGTGAACCCGCGGGACAATGGGTTGAGCTAACGCGAAGGTCTTGCGCGATTACGCGTGGCGCAGATGCCAGAAGAGATCTTGTCCTCCTTCCTGAATCTTCTTGTATATTTGACGTAATATAAAAAATATTATCCTTAATAGAACTGTATCATTGCAACAGCGTCCGAAGGTTATATTTCCATGTCTAGGTTGAGTAAAGATGAAGTTTTGTTGGCGGCTGTGTGTGCCACGCCCTATATGACACATGACGCCATACATCGCACTTGGGACCTCTGACCACACATGGGTCCAATATCTGTGCATCTGGTCACTGACCTTACTTTAGGTCGTAGGCTGTATCTGCGAATGTAATTATAAACAGTGTATTTCGTCGCTGATTACTTATCTGTCTATACACCAAAAGGCTTCTTCTCTTTTATAAATGAGTTAACCGCCACCATCCATTTGTTTCACCTTTTACCTTAGCTCCATTTGGATGAAGGATCGTTCCTGCCCCAAACCACTGCTCGGGTCAGCGGCAATGCAGCAAGACACAGCACATCCACAGTAGGGCCCACAGCCTAAGCTGGTTAACCCCCACAGCTTCATCTACATTGTTACCTTTCCTCCTCATACCCTGAGTTTCTGTTCCTGGGGGTAATATTGTGGCAAAGATGTGGAGTCCGAGAAGGTAATGGAGAGGTTTCATTTAGAAAGTGCAAAGAAGGGATTAGGTAGAGAGGTTTCCTTTGGAAAGTGCAAAGAAGGGATTGTAGAAATCAAATGATCCGTATTCTTTCTTAAGTAGAGTGTACGGACACCGCATCAACGGATATCGGATCCAACAGACAAAATTTGCTGATCTGAATACATTAATCCATTAGCCAGAATGTCCGGTGCGAAAGTTTAAAAATCCCGGGTGTTGCGAGCTGAGTTGAGTTTCGCAATTGTCCGCTAGGTGGCAGTGGCGTGCATGCTATACATTTTTATTTTATTTGCGCCCAGTGCCGTCATTATACTGCCCAAAGATAAGTCTAGTGGTAAAAGAGTGTCAATCTTAATATTGGCCAAAAATTAGAGCTCGTTAAAAAGTTAGTCTGGAGTTCCTACCTCCTGTGTTTGTGAGAAGTATTATGTGAAAAAGCAAACAGTGACATTCGTAAGTCTTGGGACAGACTAAAACAATATGTCAATAGATTTGATGTAAGTGCCACTAAAGATAGGATAGGAGTTTTACTTGCTCGTAAAACGGGGCAGAAACATGGAACATAAGAGAGGAAGAGAGAAGGAGTTTGAATGTGTTTGAGATGAAATGGCTGAGAAGTATGATAGGGGTTACTAGGCTAGATAGAGTGAGAAATGAGGAAGTGAGGAGGAGAACAGGGGTGGAAAGGGAGTCGGGAGATAGGGTTGATGAAAGAGTATTAGGATGGTTTGGACACATGGAAAGAATGAGCGAAGAAAGATTAGTAAAATATGTGTGGAAGGAGTGAATATGAGGGGGCGTCCTAGGATGGATGGGGTAAAAGGGGCATTACAAAAGAGAGGAATGTCTGTTGAGGAAGGACGGGAGAGGACAGAAGATAGGGGTGAATGGAGAAGGGTTGTGTATGGATGATGCTGTGATGCATGAGGGGGAGTGGGTGGGGGATGGGGGATGAGGAAGTATGTATGAGAAATAATTTGACGCAGCCCGAAGGGATTTCTCCCCGTCTTCTCCTTTTCTGTATGAGGGGACGGAGAGGGGGGTCGCCGAATTAATGAAGCGGCCTTGCTGTGGATGTGCTGTGTCTTGCGACACTGCTTCTGACCCAGGGCAGTGGACAGGATGCAGGGATGACCCGTCATCCAGGAGGTGCCAAGATGAGAGGGAGGGAGGAGGGTGGAGGGGAGTGGTATATGTAGGGGATGGAATGGGTGGGAATGGTTTCTATGCCTTTTTTTTTCCCATGCAAGGGGGAAGGGTAAATGTATGTATGTAACTTTATAGAATTTCTTTGTAATAAGGACCTTGAGGAAGCTGTTTATAAACAGTACGTACAACATCGTTGCATGAAAATTAAGGTGCGTGGCACAGAAATCAAGGCAGCGGCAGAGAAACTTGCTCATCACATGATAGAATGCAAAGGAAGCACTGGTTGTTTGTGGCATTTTCGAAATCGCCACGGCATCCGAACTAGTTATGGACCAAAAGGTCTCCTTTCGGCATGCTCCACCTTTGTAATTTTCCTTTACAAGGTGGAGCATGGAGAAACTGGCTGTGTTGATTCTGGGTGCTGTTGAGCCTTACAGGTTTAGATGAAATGAGATGATAAAAGGGGAGGACATTCTCTTAACTCGGCTCTATAATGCTGACGAAACGGCATTGTTCTGGCGTTCTTTACCCCAAAAGCACCTAAGCATTTCAGAATAAAGAGACTGTTCTGGAAAAAAAATTCTCTGCCCTGCTGGGTACAAATGCTACTGGAACGCAGCGCCCGAAGGCTGTTGTCATCGGGGAAGGCTGCCAAAACACGATGTATGAAGGACTGTGTGCGTGAGTTGCCAGTTGTGTATTACAACACCAAAAAAAACACGGTTTTCATTCTGCCGTATTTAGTGACTGGTCCTTCAAACATCTCATTCCCGAAATGCGTATCCTTCAAGAAAATGTTCTACATATCGATCCAGAGGATGTAAAGGTGCTTCTTCTATTTGACAATGCACCAAAACATTCAGAAAACCGTTAGATTAGTGAGCAATGATGGTAAGATTTGTGTCCTCTTTCTGCTCCGCAAGTACAACTTCGCTCGTACAACCCACGGATCAAGGAGTCAGTTTCGTGCAAGAGATCTTATCAGCTAAGACATCTTGATGAAGTTTTGGTTATAATAGAGGCAGAGGAACGTTTAGAAGAAGACACTAGAGGCTAACGAACTCTTTACAAGATAAAAAACTACAACCTAAAGTCTGCCATCTACAAATTTGCATCAGCATAGAAAGCTATAAAGGTGACTCCTCTTGCAAACTGCTGAAAAAAAATTAATGATTAATGAAGATCCAGACCTAGAACTCCATGGCTTTGAACATCAATACTTTCTCCAGACTTTACTGCGTGCTGTAGAGAGAAATTTCATTGTAGATGATGTAAAAGATTAGATTGAAAAGAAATGATGCTGGTTCTGGGTACCAGGTCTCATCGACGGAGAAGATAGCTGAAGGTGTTCTCACAGATGCGGGAGAGAGCAACAGCGAGGAGAAGAAGGAAGTGATGGTAAGATAAAAAATCTCGGACGTGAAAGACGGTAGTATTCTTAAAGAAAAATTATTTCCTTATATAAGCCTTATTTAAATCCTTGGAAGGGAAAACTTTATAAAGCGAAATAATTTTATTAAGAATATCACCGTAAAAATCTTAACGATGATATTCTTAAAAAATTATTTCCTTATATAAATCTTTCCCTTCCAAGGATTTTTATAAGGAAAGATTTTTTTAAGAATACCACCAAGTGTCTCTTGACGCATATAGTTTACGTTGACGGCAGAGGTGACCGTGAAATTCAAGGTTATTATTAACATTTGCGAACTTTAAGGGAATAAATAAT
This sequence comes from Oratosquilla oratoria, assembly GCF_046742065.1. Taxonomy (NCBI): domain Eukaryota; kingdom Metazoa; phylum Arthropoda; class Malacostraca; order Stomatopoda; family Squillidae; genus Oratosquilla; species Oratosquilla oratoria. The sequence goes on from NC_134787.1 coordinate 56,912,178, forward strand.
TCGCGAGCAATATAAAAGAAGCAAACAGTTAAACGAAGTACATTTTTCAAACGTTGAACCACTCCTGAACAGAAATCAGATTCATCGCTATCACCAGCATAGCACCACACTATACGATCACGGCAAAAACAAACCTAATCTCCCCCCACATAAGTCAAATGAAACTTACAATTGTATTTAAATTTTTTACATTAGTATTTAATCTACTAACCTATTTATGTTGGTCGTTATGTTGCTTGCCATGTGTACAAGTACTTGGGTAGCAGTTTTATGGACCTTAGTGGTGTTTTTTTTTTTTTTTTGTATTTTGATTATTTTGACTCCCCAGACTAAAACATTTCGCATCAATGGGCAATTCACATCAACGGACAACCTCCCCCCCCCTAATTAGTTCGTTAACGAGAAATTCAACTGTACGTAATCATGACCCTTAAGGGTGTCGAAAGTTATTAAAATATCGACTGTTGAGAATATGCTGTCAGTACCCTATTTACGCGTTACAAACGAGACATGAAAGATTTACTGGAGACCCACAGTGAGGTGCATTATCTTCAGAGCTGCAAAGGTTATGACAAATGCAAATGAAAATGCACAGGAGCACCTGGAGAGGTTGTATGTAATAATGCAAGGCCTCACATCACACATAGAAATACAGTAAAACGTAAGAGTAAGTCGTTAGATAATGTAAGACATTGGTCCATGCAAACATTCATTTCTTCTCGAACATTCGATACATATTCTATACGCAACGGTTTCCTCGTAATTAAAGTTATTTCTGCTCGGAGAATTATATTCATGCATCTGCAACATTTTCAGTTCTCATATGTCATGGGTCAGGCTCGGTTGTGCGCAGTAGTACAACTAGGTACTTGGCGTGGTTGATCCTACTTGTGGAAGCAAGACACTTGGGGCGCACATATCGCTTGTGGTAATGCAGATCGTATCAGTCACCTTAGACTGCACTCGCAGGAAAACAAAGCACGGAGGGGAACCACGCGAGCCTGCATGATTCCACAGAGTTGCATGACGTGCACGGGGTCAAATAATGGATCAAAGGTTAGACTGAATCACAGAGCTTCCTGGATAGTCGAGTTGCTATGATCACATGCCTGGCAACAACCGCGTTGTCGCTTAATCCCTCTCTTGTGCTGGACTTGCTACATAAGCCTTGTGGTAGAAAACGAGACGGTTATTTTTTGAACGAGGGGCGGTGGCGACGGTGAGCGGCCCCACAACGCTTCTTGCGATGCCAACGGTTCTCCGAGACATATGTCGTCGTGGTTGCCAACAGCTACAATACAGCAACGATCCTAGTGTTATTTTTCTACATAGCAACCGCCATATCCTGCAAGTCACGTTCGCTATTATTTGGGATGATTGCTTACACATCCCAAGGAGACTATATTGTAGGAAAAAAAGGCCATATAATACATGACGAGCAATCCGAAAATGCTCATATGATTTGCAAGGGTTAGACAATGCTTGAGGGAGCCATACAACACTCCAGGAGGCCACTCGATGTTCGTGGAACATGTAAGTGAATGGCCATACAGTATTGGAATATAAATACGGTGCGGTAAATTCGTACTACGGAAAAATGACATAACATATAAGACACCATAACGCACATCCTATCTGGAGGAGGGGTTGCATAGGTTTAATGCAGACATGCTGCATTCCCTTGTGATTGGAGAGTAATCTACACTTTAGAAAGAACACTGATAATTTTTTTTTAACTTATGCTAGCCCTCCGTCCTGCTAGCCTTTCTTAAGTTTCTCCTTATCTTCTCTATAAATTCACCTCTTTGGCGTGATATCGTTTCTAAGGATAAAATCGCTAGTTTTTTGCAAGCAAAATACTACGAGTAGAAATAACCAAGACATACAGGCAATGCATTATACTCTGGCTTTCTAAACACAAGTGCCGTTAAGCACCCACTGTGTTGTATAACACCTGAAGAACAACAGAATACGTAAATTGACACAGCATAAGGTAGCACATGTCTCGTTCAGAAAATTAAGTACCACGTAGCACAAGTACAGTATTATGCTCGGGTGAAGATCATAGACAAGTTGATGCCGAATCGTGGCCCAAATGCAGTCACAAATTGTATGATTTACTCTGAAACACAAGCAAAGCCCTTACAGGCACAGGCAAACGTAATTAGAAGTATTTCATTGCAGGCTTTATATCATGCACCGGAACCACACTTGCACAGACCTCCAGGTTTCTAAGGCAGAACACATAGTCTATCCCAAACCGCCCAAGAATATGGAACTACACGAATTATAGGGACAAATGTCATACATTATGTGTGACCAATTAACCCACTTAGGGCCAAACTGTACAAGTGTGGGGCAGTCATTACGCTCCAGAGTAAATACTTCACAGAGCATATGGTGATTCAGAACATATAAAAACTACATGGTATGTGAACTCACATAACACTAGTGGTATCCCACATTATAAAATGGGTCATATAACAAACACAAGGCCACATAACACATTTGAAGGTAACATACCAACTTAGGATCTTGAGTAGTAGTCCATAAGGTGAGGTGAGCTACATGCCTCACAGTGGTTGCCTATCACAGTCACGGTCACATATCATATACCAAGGAGCAACTTACAGACAGCCGTGGCTAGGTATCAACTGGACGCTACTTGATCATTCTGTCCAAGCGAAGACATGTAGGGCCTTATGGTATACGTGGGAACAATATTCTCATATAGGATCACATTGGGCCACATCACAAATGGTGAAGCACAGAAGTCTCAAGACACTAATAACATACAGCACCACAAAACTGGCGGATATGCACAAGAAAATAGAAAAGCAGAAATAGCTAAGGATCATATATTTCAAGTAAATCCTCGTAACCATTGCAAATCCATGCAGAGTTATAGGTGCGTAACACACACGCACAGTATTCTCTGGGGTCTCACAGTAATATAGAGGTCTCATGGTGATGCACACTAGATGCAAGACCATTCGGTAGACGCGACACAACAATGCATATGTATGGTCACGTATCCAACAAGGGGACGTCTGGCTCATGAAGGGATTACGCCGTGATCGTAATGGCCCAAGCTGCTCGAGGAGCTCACTGTTTGTCAAACGTGGAATCTTGTAGCCTATGAGGAATCCTACAACTTACGTTCAAGGCGGACAGGAGTACATTAACATTTGCACGAAAACGTATTATGCGAGTGTTGCACAATACCTTGGAAGCTTCTCAGCTCGCGCAAAGCCACTTAGTGGAAATGGGATTGCACTTAAACTTTACTGCATATTTTGTTATGCAAAAATGGTGAAACGAGTGAACAAATAAACACATGGAAAATAAATAGAAGAGGTAAGTCAGGAAAAGCACCATAATCAAATGAATAGTTGAAGCGTAGAGTATATGAACAACTGAATAAATTATGTAAATGAACAGGTGAATAGATAAAGAGATACTGAGTAAATGAACACATAAAAAGACGAATGAAAGAAAAGGCATGAAAGTATAGCACAGCACACAGATCCGTGTCGGCTCTCGAGGAAATTTTTGGAAAATGTGTACCGGTAGCTGCATTGCCCGTTAAATTTCACTCGAGTAACAGGTGATACCGTTTCTTCAGCGCTTCCAGCGTAACCTATTGTGAAAGATAAATTTTATTTCAACCCAAGTCTTTCTTAGTTATTTTCCATTATAATTAATGTGAAGCATATAAGTATTTACTTCTGGGAATGCGTCGTTACATATGAATAAATATCGTAATATTGCAAAGCATATACAGGACAACCCATTGGCATATACTCTGTAGACAGAGACTTTATATAGGACACACAGAGCCCTGTTATATTCTGATTAGGCAGTCGAATCGCACAGGTCTACAGGCAAACAGTATAAGAGGACACCACATAAACCCACAAGAGGGAGGATGCAAAAGGTAATACAGACGCTTCTTGGAGTCACATAGGCAACGTACAGGGCGCAGAGGTCTGTCTCTTTGGACCAGAATGTAGGGACGAGCTCGGGAACCATTGTTATCCTGGGGGAACAGCATGTCATAAGTGGGCACATGTTTTTAGGGTTAAGAATATGGTGACAGAGGGTGAGAGAGAGGTGATGCTATGAGGCGCTTGGAGGTCAATCCAGATCCTTTATATTTATTTTTAAGCCTAAGTCGAGCTCGGGAGCAATTGTCATCCTGGAGGAACAGCATATCATAAGTGGGCACATGTTTTTAGGGTTAAGAATATGGTGACAGAGGGTGAGAGAGAGGTGATGCTATGAGGCGCTTGGAGGTCAATCCAGATAGATCCCTTATGTTTTTAAGCCTAAGTCGAGCTCGGGAGCAATTGTCATCCTGGGGGAACAGTATGTCATAAGTGGGCACATGTTTTTAGGGTTAAGAATATGGTGAGTGAGAGAGAGAGAGGTGATGCTATGAGGTGGTTGGAGGTCAATCCAGATCCCTTATAATTTTAAGCCTAAGTCGAGCTCGGGAGCAATTGTCATCCTGGGGGAACAGCATATCATAAGTGGGCACATGTTTTTAGGGTTAAGAATATGGTGACAGAGAGTGAGAGAGAGGTGATGCTATGAGGTGGTTGGAGGTCAATCCAGATCCTTTATGTTTTTAAGCCTAAGTCGAAGCTCAACGCGCCGGAACGTCAGGCACGAGAGATTACCCGCAAAATAAGCCATTGTTGCGGAACGTAGGCTTCTTTAACTTGAAGGCGCTCCGCATCGTAAGCAAAGTAATTTTGCGTGACGCCCTGTTCTTTCGCATCTAACAATTGGTCGTAAAACATATTCATGAATTATATCATTCGTGTGTGGATGGGTTAGAAAAAATATATATAATAGTAATAATAGTAATAAAAGTAATAATAATAGTAATAAAAGTTATAAGCTACAGTAATAATAGTAAATAATAATAGTAATAAAAGTGATAATAATATTAATAATAGTTATAATAAGTTATAATAGTAATGATACTAATGATAATAGTAATAGTAATAATAAAATGGGAGAAAAAAACCCGGCTCAACCACCCCTTACCATCTCAGACGCACATCTGATTAGCACTTCAGTTCATAGCGAAAATGGCAATCAGACTAATTCTGGAAAAAAAAAAGTTACCCTCTTGCACTTCGAGCAGAAATCTTGAGGTAATAATGATGACAATTGTTGCCTTGAATATCACTAACTGCGAACCTACAGCTCCACAGCGACTGTTCTCTGTGTTGAATGAATGTGGGATTGTTACTACTTACAAAGGATTACAAAGGCGGAGCATGCCGACAGGAGACCTTTTGGTCCATATCAAGGTTGGATGCGAAAAAATTATAATGATTATAAATAAATACATAAATAAATAAAAAACTATAAAGTAGTAGAAACAAATCAGTCGTCAATCGTCAACTGTACACGTAAGAATCAATCAATCAATCAATCAAATCAGCCATCCTGAGTCCACTGCTGAACAAAGGCCTCCTTCATAGCATTCCATGATTCAAACGACCGCGCCAACCTCTGCCACGTCACTCCTGCAAACTTCTCAATCTCGTCTCTCCATTTTCTGTCTGGTGTCTGAAAATGATAGAAAGAGATCGTTTGACGGGTTTTGAAAATGGGAAGCTACTCTGTTCATCTTGGAGGAAAATCTGTCACTTGTCCTCATTCTTGGGGTATATTTATTCTTGGGGTGTTGTTTATTTGTTTTGTTATCATTTGTCTCTTTGTTTATTATTATTTGCTTGATTCTCATTTATTTTTAGTTTTGTCAATTTATTGTTATTTACTATTTACCTATTTGTTTATTATTTAACCATATGCTTATTTATGTATTTTATTTATTATTTACATTATTATAGTTTTTATTTATTTATTTATTTATTTATCATTGTTATTTTTTTCGCATCCGACCTAGATATGGACCAAAAGGTCTCCTGTCGGCATGCTCCGCCTTCGTAGTCCTTTGTATGACAACTGGTCACGCGTCCAGTTGATGTGTTGCTCCTGTCATACTCATACTTACCGTATTTACCAAACTGCCAGGTGCATTTCTTTCGTTTAAATATTTGCGCTCTGAACGTGCAACGAAGTGAAATGCAGGAAATGTTTCCAGGTTTAGAAGTCGCAAACATAAAAAATTCGTTTTCGGTTGTCACATACTTTCAACTTTATTACATTTTGGCTCATCATTTTGTTAATGTACTTCAGTTTTTCCTTGATTGAAAATTAGCCTATGGGATTGTATCTTGGGTGAGGACTATCACCAATTTTGATTATATTTTATGAAGAATGTCTCTATATCTTTTGTTTCACTTAATTACTCATTTCATAATACTTGCGTATCTCCAATGCCAAAAATTAAATTTCCTCTTTCTTTTTTTTTTAGTTCTTGAGAATGGTTTTAAATTTGCGTTTGATACTTCACTCATTTACGTTTAGTTTTGTACTTGTTTATACTTTATGTATATTTATTTCACAAATTACATTTTGTTATAGTTGTACCTTACCAGCTTTGTAGTATTTCTTAACACAAGTTTCAGAAAGCCCAGGGATATTTAAGATATTTAAGATATACAGAAGAGAATGATAATGTATCACGTTGTTAAGACAATATCAAACCCATTGTCGGAGATAAAAGAAAACGGAGGTATGAGATCGTGGTCTACAGGACTCCAAATATTTAAATTTTAATTTATTTTTGACTGAGTTTAAATTTAGTCGTTATACATTCCACTCGGAAAATCAAATTAGGTACAGTGTGAATTATTCGCACTTCCTATAATTCTACAACTACATGTCTACCAGTAATGAATTTAAGAAAGCGTCCTATGTTATGAGCGCATTTTTAAAATCCTGTACGTAGGACTTAGTAACCATGTAGTGAGCGCTGAAACTATCAGTTGTTTTAAGAAACGATTAGACAACTTTATGTATGGGGATGAAAGGTGATAATGGGCATGGAACTGCCTAGGGTAGGTCTTATGGTCTCTTACAGTCTCCTTCATTCTTATGTTCTTATGACGAACTATAGGTTAACGTTTACGCATAGCGTAGATTCTCAAACGTTGCCACGCCATCAAGCAAGAAGACATTTCTCCCCATGTAGACGTTTAACCTCCCCAGGACACTTGCCCTCATGCAAGAGACGGGTTAATCATGTGGTCGCTAACTCAATTACCTTCAACTCAATTTGTATAGTGCGTATAGGCTAGTGGCTAACTCCGTATGTGCGTGTCAGACTTTCATTCGCTTTCACATTCGTCTTTGGATCACGTGATGTTCTCGTGAACGACAGCTATTTCCCTCCCGGAAGAGAGCTCAGAGCTTGTATGACCGATCTATGGGTAATGCTGTGACCTTACACGCACACACGCTTCCAACTCCCCGCCCACGGGAGTTGGAGTAGCGACTCGAAGCGCAGCGATACTGAAATTATTTCAGCCCTGGGTGGGATTCAAACCCGGACCGCCGTAGTGACAGTCGGGGACTCTACCAGCGGCGCCACCGAGACATACTATACATTCTGTGTCCTTCCATACATACCACGTAGTTCTGTTGAAGCAAAATCCAGTTGATTTGATCTAATTAACAATTAGACCCCTGGCCTGGAAATTAGGGGACGGGTAGATTTTGGTCGACTTGAGGCTTCGTTCATATTGGAACCTGGGGCCAAATTTATAAAAGTTCCTAACTCCTGAGTCTAGACATAAATCTTCAAAATGGCGGAGATTTTACTTAAATCTCTATGTCGGTGACCTAAATGTTTATGTCTAGACATAACCTCGACAGAGCGCAAAGTCTAGACATAAGCATTTAGGTCACCGACATAGGGATTTAGGTAAAATCTCCGTCATTTTGAAGATTTATATCCAGACTTAAGGGTTAGGGTCTTATAAATTCGACCCCTGGGCATTAGATGAATGAAATCATCGTGTTTTGCCATAGTTTAACTCATAGTGAACTCCAGGATTGACGGGGTCGAGTCTTCGAATGAAGGTAATAATTTCTTCTTTAACCGGATTGTTAATGTGTGGAATTAGTTACCTTCCACTGCCGTTGAAAGTAACACAATAACAACATTTAAAAATCGCCTATATAAATACTTAGACTCTAATCCGCAAATAAAATATTATCCCTTGGAATAAAAGATGTGACAGCCCGGCATTTAATTGTAATTGGATAGGATAGTGGTAGCAGTAGTGTTAGTTCATCTTCTATCTTCTAGTTACTCTGTTTTCTTAATTGTAGCTTAGTATAGTAAACAACACAAACAGCCTCGTTAGGGCCAGTAGGCCTGCTGTTGTTTGTTCTTCCTTTGTGTTCCTTTGCGAGTCCAGTGTTGCCACTGTGATCTATACCAGTTCCCACAAACGAGTGAGATTTATTCCTACAAGGAAATCTGGATTTCCACATTTTTCCCACAAAAAGAAGGAATTACCATAAACACAAACAACTTCATTGCAACATATAATTCTTCAAATTCTACACCAAAATAATGGTAAATACTTTAATTTCTCCCACAAATTTGTGGAAAACTTCCACAAAATGGCAGCAGTGATCGAGTCTATACTGTTTACGCAAAAGAGTACTCTTTGTCCTTTATCTGATAGAAGGAACCAGCATTGCTGAATGAGACATTTAGCAGTGGTATGACTCTAGAGCAGCGTTTCTCAACCAGGGTTCCCCGGAACCCTAAGGTTCCGCAAAAGGTCCCTAAGGGTTCCGCGAGAACAAGTGAGATAAGCTAATGCACTTTTGATTTTTTATTTAATTTTCGTATACGTAATATAATTAAACACGCACGACATATTCTTGGTTTTTGTAATAATGTAATATAGACATCATCATATGTAACCTATTCTTAGGATGAAAATAAAATGAAAAAGATATGGTGTATTTTTTTTTTTTTTTTTTTTTTTTTTTTTTTTTTTTGCAGGACATCCTTGAGACATGCAGTTTAATTTAATGGTTACGCAAGGGTAAAAAGGTTGAGAAACGCTGCTCTAGGCTGTTGGGATGTCACTAAAGCCCTCAAAGCATTGGCTTTATAAGTCATACAGTCATTACCTCATACGGGGCTATGCTAAGGCCAAGTCCAGGTTTCTTAAAGCAATTTTTTTTTTTATATATTATGATTTCAACCGTGCAAATATAATTTTGTTTACGATTATTGATTTAATACAATACCTAGCGTCACTGCCTCTCAAGATTTTAGATAATTATTTCACGATTCTGTTCATACAGCAAGCCCACAGTTTTAATATGACTGAGTGAATAAAACAGGAATACTTGCGGTGTATTTTCTACATTGGTAATACAACAAGTTCCCGTGGGTTTAACTAGTCCGCTCTGAATTCCATTAAGCCCCAGTCACACCAAGCTTACGACCCGTTTCCGATCACCTTCGACCGGAAAGCAAGCGATCGGTCGGCGACACAAAACCTATGCAAGGAATTGAAATGGGAAAAGTTAATGTGGTTGGTAAGATGAAAATCTTTGTTCTGGGGACTTTTTCAGTGTGTGTTGTAATATATCTTTCTAGCTATCTATCGATGTATTTATTTATCTATCTTATTACCGACTACCAGCGACTTCCAAAGACTACCTGCAACTGGTCGGCGACCACTTGGTTGCCGGTGGTCGGAAACAGGTCGTAAGCTTGGCGTGATTGAACCCTTACAATTTAGAATAGTGTCCGTCACGCAGCCCGAAGGGATTTCTCCCCGTTTTCTCCTTTATATGGGGGGACGGAGAGGGGGGGGGTCGCCGATTTAATGAAGCGGCCTTGCTGTGGATGTGCTGTGTCTTGCGACACTGCTTCTGACCCAGGGCAGTGGACAAGGTGGGATGACCCGTCATCTAGGAGGTGCTAAGATGGGAGGGAGGGTGGAGGGGTGTGGAGTGTTTTCAGGGATGGAATGGGTGGGAATGATTTGATGCCTTTTCCTTTTTGGCTACCTTCCTAGTAAGGGGGGAAAAGCCTTGGTATATGCATGTATGTATGTATGTATGTCCGTCACGGCAGTGGTTACGTTAGTGATATGGTTATTGGTTAAAACCAAGCAATAATCTTCATGAAGCAACCACTTCTATTCCAACACGAATGTATCGTTTCACCTGACTGCATAAAATTTCTTGGTCAGATCTGTATACCGTATTGTAGAAAACCAGAAATTACGCATCAAAATGTCAATAAGTAAGTGTTCTTAAAGTCTTGTACCACGATTGTAGGTTCAAACCGATATACTGATTTGTAAGTATATTCAGTTATATTTCATGATCAAAACTAGCATATCCGTGATCTAATGCCATTTTAGATGTAGTTGGCACATAGGACATATGTATACTAAACTATGATTGGGCATAGTAAGGCCGTTTTGATTTCCAACACAGAAAAAAACAATAAAAAGGAAAAAGACGACTAAGAAGAAGACACCCTGATCTCTTCATAGTGTTTGGCCATAGTTCTGGGACAAAAACGCCATAACATCATATTCTTTCGTTTTTCCATAGCCTCGCTGGAAATACTGGAACATGTAGGTGAATACTGAATGGAGGTACTGGAAGGACCCCCATTGTCTTCAGCCGCTTTCAGATTTGGTCAAGTCTTTGTTTGCTTCTGCTGCCGGAATGAGATACTCTGCCCCTGGCAAGATGGTCTTCGATCAACACCAAATTCCCAGTGGAAGTTCTCAGTCCCCCAAGGAATTACACTGTGCAAGGCAGCACCCATGTAAAGACCTCTCTTCAGGTCTGTCTTGATTAAGTAAGCTCTCGTCTGGATGTCAGAACTAGCAACTGATATAGAGAAGGGGCTATAACCTTGAGAAAACCTTTGCATTACATTCATTTTTTGTTTTGACTAAAGTAAATTATTCCAGTGAGGTGGAGAGCCCGGGTATACATATACATATATATATACATATATATATATATATATATACATGTGCTTATACATATATATATATAGATATATATATATATATATATTTATAAATATATTATATATATATATATATATATTTATATATATTTATATATATATATATATTTATATATGTATTTATATATATATATATATATATATGTATATATGTATATATATATATATATATATATATATATATATATGTATATATATGTATATATATATGCGGAAAAACCACCAAGGAAAAAGATAAACTGATGACCAAGCGCTTTCGTCTATTCAGACATCCTCAGGGTACATGTACCCTAAGGATGTCTCAACAGACGAAAGCGCTTAATTATAAGTTTGTCTTTTTCCTTGGTGTTTTTTCGCATATCTAGAATCACGAATTTATGTGATTTCTCATGTATATATATATATATATACATATATATATATATATATATATATATATATATATATGTTGAAACCCTTTTTATTTCAGGTTTGCACATCAACCAAAAGGAGTCAAAAGAAACATTGGACAGGGTATCATGGTTTTCAAGTGGTTAAAAACAAATACGAATTGTAGTATGGATCAATTAGTCTGTTGTGGTAAACATGATTTGTTTGTGAGGTAGCTGTACCTAGCTGGGATCTAGGCACACCGGGTTTTGCCCCCCACATCGAAAAAGAAGCTGTTTTGTCTCGGTTTACGATCTCGCGCCACTCACAAACACGGCAGATGTTTGTTGTCAGGAAGTGTGAGATTCTGAAAACTTGTATGGGCGGTTTCACCATTTGCTTGGCTCTCGACTTGACTTCTTGTCAACTGTCGGTTACATTCAGGGAGTTGCCAAACACATAAATTCTAATGTCGGTGATGCTTACATATTCACCAAGATTATCAGTTTGTGTGTGTGTGTGTGTGTGTGTCCGTCTTTGTGTGCCCGTCTTTGTACATGTGTATGTTTGCGTTTGTGTGCGTGAGCGTTATGTATCTTTGTACTTTAGGGGTAGTATGTTTGATCCGGACGTACTTATATATGCACACAAGTCTGTTATGTATATAAACGTCAATATAATGATAAGGACAAAGATAAAGACAGTGGTAAAGAAAAATATAAAGGCAACATAAAGACAAATATGAAGACAAAGATGAAGATGAAGACAGATGAAGACAAAGATAAAGGCAAAGATAAAGACAGAGATGAAGACAAAGATGAAGACAAAGATAAAGACAAAGATAAAGACAAAGATAAAGACAAAGATAAAGACAAAGACAAAGACAAAGACAGAGATAAAGACAGAAACAAAGATAGAGATAAAGGTAAAGACAAAGATGAAGACAAAGAAAAATACAAAGATAGAGACAAAGGTAAAGACAAAGATGAAGACAAAGATAAAGACAAAGATAAAGACAAAGATAGAGACAAAGGTAAAGACAAAGGTAAAGACAAAGATAAAGAAAAATATGAAGAAAAAAATGAAGACAAAGAGAAAGACAAATATAAGGACAAATACAAAGACAAAGACAAATATAAAAACATAAAAGCAAAAATAAAGACAAGGATAAAGACAGATATAAAAACAAAGATAAAGATAAAAGCAAAGACAAATGCAAAGATAAAGACAAAAATGAAAACAAATATAAAGGTAAAAACAAAGGTAAAGACGAAGGTAAGGATAAAGACAAATATAAAGATAAAATATAAAGACAAATGTAAAGACAAAGATACAGACAAAGATGAAGACAAAGATAAAGACAAAGATAAAGACAAAGATAAAGACAAAGATAAAGACAAAGATAAAGACAAAGATAAAGAGAAAGGTAAAGACAAAGACAAAGATAAAGACAAAATTAAAGATAATGATAAGGGCAAAGGCAAAGGAAACGATAAAGATAAAGGGATGTATGTATTTTTGAGCCCACGATGCACATGCGTCGGCGCACACACAAACATACACACGCACATGCACATTTACACTCGCACATTTGTACACACACATTTATACGCACGCGTGCATTTACACATGGAATTTACACACGCATATTTATGAGTACAACACACACACACACACACACACACACACACACACACACACACACACACACACACACACACACACACACACACACACACACACACACACACACACATATATATATATATATATATATACATATATATATACATATATATATATGTATATATATATGTATATATATATATATATATATATATATATATATATACATACACACACACACACACACACACACACACACACACACACACACACACACACACACACACACACACACACACACACACACACACACACACACACACACACATATATATATATATATATACATATATACATATATATATGTATACATACATATATACATATATATATACATATATATATATATATATATACATGTGCTTATACATATATATATATAGATATATATATATATATAGATGTATAAATATATTATATATATATATATATATATGTATATATATGTTTGAAGGATATCAAGAAGTACAACCTTTCGACGACATGCACTGATATTTGAAAGTATTATAAAAGTAAAAGTATCCCAGTCAGAAAATGTAAATGAATTTGAAGGCAATGGACGCTCAGAGACAGAGGCCATTAGCTCAGCTCTTGTTCTGTATATCACAATTAGTAAATGCAGTTTCCACACACACACGCACACCCGTTTCTAGTTTTCATTTATTGCTCATATTTGTAGTTTCCTGTGGATACTTGATGATGGTTTTATGTTCGTGATTGTGAAGTGGAAAGAAATAGGTTTGAATGGAAATATATTTTGGGGTCAATTCGAGAAAGTAGAGTACTTATGATGCCCGTTTTAATTTTCTGTCTTAGAACATGTTATATATGAGGAAGAGAAGACTAAATATTTATATATTTTTGGTAATTGAACAGGGATAATAATGACTGAATACAATGAACAGGCCAGTCTGTGATTACATGTGACAGTCTTCAAATGTATTGTGCAGACGATGATCTAGCCTAGGATATAAACATAGCTAAACTAGGTTTTTTTTTTTACTCTTGTTTTCGGCAGAATAGATAATTTCGTTTTCATTTTCTCCCATGTGAGTAAAGAACAACAGTATGATTTAATTTGCAGGCAAGTGCGATATGTAAACTCATTGTCAACTAAAGATCGTATATGCAATTCAGTTCCAGAATTTTTATCTTCAGAGAAATTTCATCGACTTCCTTAAGCGGCTATTACCAACTTCGAATCAGTTCTATATAAAAACGTGTTTATTCTCTTCGTTAGTATATAGTAGGATTCATTTCTTAGTAAAGTATTGGCTGGCATCATTTACGAACATGTAACAATCATACCTCTTTATGTTGAACAGTTATGATACGAATAACTTTACGATGTCGTAAGAAGACTCCTTCACGTCGTAGATTTACTACCTGAGGGTATACGACTGTCGCAGTGGAGGCAACTGTACTCTTACTCATTCATCTAAAACAAAGAAGTATCGTTACCACACGATGCTTCGACCTTTAATATATTCACACAAATTCCAGACTGTGGTACCTCTTAGTGAAGCTATTTGTGCGTCGTACGTTATTGTAAGCGCATGCGCAGATTCAAATAAAGCTGCGCAGTTGTTTTAACACATCTACACGTCGACGTTTGTGATGTATCACGCGTATATCTCCATTAATATCTTTCTCCTACTTTATATGGACGAATAAAAAATGAAATGTTGACACGTTGACAGTAATTTTTGTATCTTTTTCTCACCCAAATACAACCCATACAATAATTATTAATGGAGAAAAAATTAGGAAATGCTAAAATAAGCCAGTGGGTAGAAGTAGGGGAAAAAAGAAGAAAAGGGAAAAAAGAAAAGAGAGAGAGAGAGAGAGAGGAAAAAATCTGAGGTTATGACCACCGAAGATATCAGCAGGATGAGATTAAACTAGCGTCTATTAAGGTCTTCAACATATCATAGATGGAGGAACTCCTTCGAAGTCATAGCCCACTGACGTAGTGAGTTACTCGTCAGTACCAACAGCAGCAGCAGCATGAACATCAGCAGCATGAGCATCAGCAGCAACAGCATTTACAACAACATTAGCATCAGTATTAACAACAGCATGAGCACCAGCAGCAACAACATTAACAATAACGTTAGCATCAGCATTAACAACAGCAATAGCAACAGCATTAGCAACAGTAACAGCGATAACATTAATAGCAGCATTATCAACAGCAACAGCATTAATTACAGCATTATCAACAGTATTTGCAACAGCCAGTAACAGCAGCAATAGCAGCAACATCATGAGCAACAGCAGCAGCATTAATAACAACATTAGCATCAGCATTAACAGCAGAATTGGTATCAACATTATCAACATTAATATCAACAGCATTAGCACCGGTAACAACAACATCATTAGCAACAGCATTAGCAATAGTAGCAATAGCATTAACAACAGCAGCAGCAATAGCAGCATCAACATTATTAACAACAGCAGTAGTAACAGTATTAGCAACAGTAACAGCAGCAGCATTAGCAACAGCCTGAGCAACATTAACATCATCTTTAGCATCAGCATTAGCAATGCAGTTGTCAAGAGCATTAATAACAGTAATAGCAACAGCATTAGCAACACAATTAGCGACAAAATTAGCAACAGCAAACGCAACAGCAGCAGCAACAGCAACAGGAGCAGCATTAACATCATCATTATCATCTGCATTAGCAACAGCATTAACAACAGTAACAGCAATGACATTAGCAGTGGCGTTAACAAAGGCATTAGCAACAACATTAGCAACAGCATTAGCGAAAACGATATCAACAGCAATAGCAATAATATCAACAACAGCATTAGCATCAGCATTAACAACAACATTAACGAAAGCATTAGCGAAAGCGACAGGAATAGCAACAACATTAACAACAACATTAACATCAGCTTTACCAATAACATTGGCAACAGCATTAGTGAAAGCGACAGCAACAGCATTAACAACAGCATTAGCAACAGCAGTAGCAACAACATCAGTGACACTAACGGCTGCAACATTAGCAACAGCATGAGCATCAGCATTATTAACTGCATCATTGAAAACAACAGCAATAGCAACAGCAACAACAACAACAGCAACAGGATTAATTTTTCGCGTGTGAGTACTTTTCTTCCAAACCTTTTCATTGCTGTTGACAACGACGTATGCAGTTGTTATGGCAACCCTATTCAACCCATGAAGAGCACAAGAGAATAGACACAGAGAGGGCTAGCCGACGTCCATGAGCATTGAACTATTGCCAGCTTATACGCACGTTCTCCCTTCCATCAAACGGTCTTAATCACCCTAAAACAAACCCTGGGCCTCCGAAATTTCAAAAGAAACTAATAGGATTAATTTGGAAGATGATTTGATATCTGGATGAACGAGGGACAATGAGATTGTTAACCACTCACTAAAATATTTGATGTCGTTTGACAGTGGGATGGGGTGGTGTGTGTGTGTGTGTGCGTTTGTGTGTGTGCGTGCGTGCGTGCGTGTGTGTGTGTGTGTGTGTGTGTGTGTGTGTGTGTGTGTGTGTGTGTGTGTGTGTGTGTGTGTGTATGTGTGTGTGTGGTGTTGGGGGTGTTTGGTCATCCGGCCTTGTTATGAAGTGAATGGTCTCCTCTCGGTAGTCTTACGGTGGTATTCTTGAAAAAATATTTCCTTATATAAATCCTCGGAAGGGAAAGATTTATATAAGGAAATATTTTTTAAGAATATCACCGTAAGATTCTTACGGTGGTATTCTTAGAAAAATCTTTCCTTATATGAATATTTCCCTTTCAAGGATTTATATAAGATTTATATAAGGAAATATTTTTTTTAAGAATACCACCGTTAAACCCGTAACACAAACGCGACTCAAGTGTGTGCGATAGAGTAAAAACAACTTCGTATACAATATCTTATTTTTCGAATCTATAAATGTCAAATCACCTTTACGCCATATATTGAGAGTATGAATGACAATCTAAGAGATGTTAAACCTATACGAATATCAGACACATAGTTGAATTGTAGACTTAGGGAAGTCTAGAATACACAACATTTGACGAAAGTCTTGGATGTGTGATCAGGATTTTAGTCGTAAAGTTTAAGGATTAGTTAGATTTAAGTTTAAATTATATAGTTTATTAGCTTTCTTCTCCTTTTATTTTCTTATCAATTAATTAATTATTTGTTTATTTTTTGTTTTACTCAATTATTCATCTATCTATTAATTTAATTGTGTATTTAGGGATTATGAGAATCAACACCGTGTGAGATCGAAACCTTTATTGGTACGACGTTTCGCTTGTTACAGCTTTTTCAAGTACAGACATATGGCAAACACTCTGAGTACATATAGGCCGACGGATTTATTAATTTGTCATTCATTTGTTTATTGATATATTCATTTACGTATTTGCCTGTTTGTTTACTTATTTATTAATTGATTCGTATTGACTTAGATATTTACTTGTTTATTTGTTTGTTCACTAATCTGTTAACCTACAAGTTTATTTATTTAATCTTTTTGGGTTTCTTATTCATATTTACGTTATTTTATACATAATCTCTCTGTGGACCACAAGGACCTTGTCTGATTCAGTTTCATTTTTTTAATCTGACAGCATTGTGCTCCAACGAAGTAGATAGTAACCTAAGAAAATGGGTAAGATTGTCCATGCTGTAATGGGTAAGATTGTTCATGCTGTAATGGGTAAGATTGTCCATGCTGTAATGTGTAAGATTGTCCATGCTGTAATGGGTAAGATTGTCCATGCTGTAATGTGTAAGATTGTCCATGCTGTAATGGGTAAGATTGTCCATGCTGTAATGGGTAAGATTGTCCATGCTGTAATGGGTAAGATTGTCCATGCTGTAATGGGTAAGACTGTCCATGCTGTAATAGTTAAATGGGTAAGATGTAATGTAAGATGTAAGTAATGGGTAAGATTGTCCATGCTGTAATAGTTAAAGATGTAATGGATGGCACGTAATGAGGCTCATTCTTTACTCAATACTCATCAGATTCTGTTCCTTCAGTTGGATTAACTATCACATACAAACACCAACAGAAATGACTGTGTTAGCAGAAACACACACACAAAAAAAAAAATGTTCTGATATTTCCGCTTGAGGGATGATGTCATGCTTTTTAGACATAATTCACTATCAAACATATTTCTCCAAACGGTATCATCTCGTTTAGTAATCTAGATTTCCAATATCGATTCAGATATACCTGCATGAAAGTATAAGAGATACAAAAATAACTATTTCTTATGAGACTGTCATAAACAAGTGAAATGTTTTGGAAATACGTAACACAATTTCTTTTCTTCTTTTTCCACTTAAAGTCAAACTTTTTCTTCTCTCCTGGACTAACGCTTTGAAAAGTTCAAATACTCAAATGAAGATGTATCTTGTTTTAGTTTTTCAATTTAGTGGCAGTTTAAAAAAACTGGAGTGAAAATAAAGAACGTAAGAATTATATATATATTTGCTCCATGTGTAAAGTTTATATGAGTTGATTATGTAATGTAATTAGGTCTATGGAATACGTACTAAAAAGATTAAACTATAATCTACACTTCTTTGTAAACAATTGTGTTTATTTTTGCTTTATCACATGCATAGTACTTCTCCATTAATTCATAATCAAACTAAAGTGGAATAAGAAGAGAAAGTACATTGAAATATAAGTGTTTATGATGAACGTTGCATATGTTGAATTAGATCAATTAGTTGAGGGGAATTAGCTTGCAGAACTTAAATCTCCTTTTGCTGCAAGGATATAAGATATATGTTATATATATATAGTGAAAAGTATACATCAAAGTATGATTCATATGTTCTCGCAAACATTATTATTCAATATTTTCTGCACAACTTTCTTCTACAAGTTAAATAAAACATATATACGAATGCGCATATGTGTATGTATACACACACAAACACACATACACGCATATATATATATATATATATATATATATATATATATATATATATATATATATATATATATATTGAGACATTCTGACAGGTTGACGTAAGCGGAATAGGAAACACAGGAGTTTTAGTCTTGAGTATATTCCTGACTAGTTTCGCAGGTATGCTTTTTCAAAGGCATACCTGCGAAACTAGTCAGGAATAAACTCAAGACTAAGACTCCTGTGTTTCCTATTCCGCTTACGTCATATATATATATATATATATATATATATATATATATATATTATATATATATATATATATATATATATATATATATATATAATGTGTGTGGGTATGGGTGTGACTGTGGCTGTGTGTGTGTGTGTGTGTGTGTGTGTGTGTGTGTGTGTGTGTGTGTGTGTGTGTGTGTGTGTGTGTGTGTGTGTGTGTGTGTGTGTTTTTGCGTGGGTACGGGTATATAATATTTTCTACCTTTAGAAATTTGATTAATGAAAAAAAAATATAAATATTATGTTTGTGCATACAGGTATATCACACGAATTACCTCTTAAGGAAAACGGTAAATACGTGATGTGTGCATCAAAGAGTTTTCCAAACCTTTATTGAAATGAAGCAGAATAGTGGAACTGGTCACACACTCACACTTTACCTGGAAAGGTCTATTCCGTATTTTGTAATGCAGATGTTCATTACTAATGTCGGTGATCAATAGGCTTGGAGTTCTCATGACGCACGCATGCCTAATAAATCATGCAAGTATCACACAAATGTCTTAAATGTCTTACAAGTCTGAAAGACACAGACTCGTGTGATATATCTTAATGCCATTTTATAATCTTACGTGATAAGATTAAGAAAGGTGAATCAGTTCCGGTTTTACATTTGAATCATTGGAAGTCGCAAATAACTCATTAGACGAGAAATGCGGCCATGCAGAGGAGTTGGAGTGAATGGCAGAATTAACATTTATTAAATACGGGTACCAAACTAAATAAATTGAATAGTTACATATTCCTAAGTTTCTCAACGCACATTTCGAAGACCCTTCAGTAAAACAACCGTACATGACAGCGTATTATTCCCACCAGTAGAGTAATAAATGGTGAAAATAGTAAATGAAAATAGTACTTCAGGACAGTAGGATGGGAGTTTGAGTTATAGAGCAAAGTGGAGGTTTGATAAAAATGCGGGATTGGAACTTGGAAGGACAGACGGCCAGAAAGGAAGATGGTAATTGGGACAAGTGTATAAACGACTGAACGCTGGAAGATAAGCGTAGAAGGTAGACTAAAGACAAAAAGGTGGAGAGACTTGTCAGAGAAGTTTGCAGGAGTGGCACATGTTGGAGCAGCCGTGCGTCTTGTGGACGAGGTTGAGTACTGAACTCCAGATGGCTAATCATGTATGTATATACGAATATATATATATATATATATATATATATATATATATATATATACATATATATATATATATATAATATGTATATATATATATATGTATATATATATGTATATATATATATATATATATATATATATATATATATATATATATATATATATATATATATATATATCATAAACCATGTATAAAACGTTGCTCACATCATCATTCGATATGTTCTAATTTCGTCAGAATTGTTTTTTTCTTATCACAAAATCTTTCTCTCGGTATATCCGGTATTTATGCAGATCCATGTTACCCATTTGGTTTTGCAAAGATAGCACAGTTTCGCTTGAAAATTTTCCTCTTTCAGATCTAGTATAAATTAAATTAATCTATCTTTTAAATCTGACAGGATAGACATCAGGCAGACTAAGAATGGCTTGGCTAGATTTAGTATGTGGATCATAAATCATTGTTAACATAGTGCGATCACAACAGTTCACATCTGAAGATGATTTTGTGAACAAGGACAGTTTCTGACGAAGAAAATACGAAAATCTTCATACATCAAGTGCAGCTAAACGTCTCATACTCCTGACATATCTTCTGCATAAGCTTAACATAACCCGAACTGTACTACACAGCGCATTTAGTAAGACGCTGACACGAGTTAATTATGATAGATGTTGTACAAAAAGGAGTTACTTGAATTGCTTAAACGAATCTGACGTGGTCATTGATGATTGTGATAATGTGGTTTATTTAGAATAAAACAAAATAAGCCCGATCTGCCAAGGTACATGGCGAACATAGCCCATACTGGCTACAGACGTAAACTGCATTAAACGAAGCCGACAGGGCATACACAAGAGGGACGGTCAGGATTTGAATGATAAGAGGCATAGAAAACTTATATTGCATTTAATGCATGTGATAGATAATGCCTACATCACATGATAATAGTTATACAGTTCATGTCCTCACATAGACAAGGTATTGTAAAAAGTATTACCAACGATAAAGAAGTTGAGAATTTGGAGTGACGTAGGTCGGTATTATAGTAACATATACTATGAGACCTTTATTAAAAATACAACGTTTTGTTTAGTGAAGCTTTTTCAAATACGTTTACTTGGAAAAAAATCAACAAGAGAAACGTACTTTTGATAAACGTTTCATCCTTATATGGTGTTTACACCTAACATTTTGTCGGTAATTGCCAATTTAAATCATAGACTGTATTTATACTTGAGCTAGCGGCGTGTACTGCATAAGACAAAGGCGTACAAAGCAGCAATGTTTATGTCTGAATGAATGAAGTATTACTCGTGTTGTATAAACATATATACACACACACACTCATATATATGTATGTATATATGTATATATATATATTTATATATATATATATATATATATATATATATGCGAATAAATCACAAAAACACGTGCTTCACAAAATGTGTAATAAAACCACTTGGAAAATAAAATGAAAGGTGATGCGAACATTTTCGTCTATTTAAGACATTTTCTAATGATTTTAAATGTCTTAAATAGACGAAAACGTTCGGTCACCTTTCATTTTATTTTCCAAGTGGTTTTATTGCACACATAAACACACACACACACACACACACACACACACACACACACACACACACACACACACACACACACACACACACACACACACACACACACACACACACATATGTATATATATATATATATATATATATATATATATATATATATATATATATATATATATATATATATATATATACTAACCTTGGATGAGCATTAAATGTCTTGCAGCAATTAAACTTTAAGCGCATTGCAGTCCTCGTCAGACTAGTGTTACAAGTAACAATAATGCGATATGATTACACGTATCACACGATGCGGATAACATATGAGCTGAGACCTGAAAATGTTTTCAGGTTGACTCTACCAAACAAACTTTGTGGTCCCAGAAAGGACAAACATTGTGGAGCTTAAATTAAGTTGTATTCATATTTCTTCCCGAGGCAAATCACATATATTTTTTCGGCGATATTTGTAGCCCATTCGTAATCTTGTAGAAAGCACTTTCGTAATCTGATTATGTAATATGTTTTGAGCCTTTCTTTATATGCTCCTTCAAAATCGCCTTAATGAAACGTGTACTATTGTAAGGGGTTTTATTTGAAGCTTATTTCATTACACGAATAAAACAAATGAATTTAGGCATTCTGACTACATATTTCATTGCCCAAGCAAGAAATATGTTATCTATAAGTAGGA
>NC_134787.1:56939808-56962308 GCF_046742065.1 Oratosquilla oratoria
AGGTGACCCCATGGGGCAAGCAACACGACTCTTCAGTCCTTGATTCAGCGTAGTGCTGGTGGTCATTCTTCGAGCTAAACAGTTACTTCCTGAGTCTACACCAGCGTTTCTCAACCTTTTTTCCCTTGCGTAATCTTTAAAATAAATTGCATGTCTCAAGGAACCCCTGCGCAAAAAAAGAAAAGAAAAGAAAAGAAAAACATATACCATATCTTTCTCATTTTATTTTCATCGTAATAATAGGTTAGATAGGATGATATCCATATTACATTATTACAATAACCAAGAATATGCCGTGCGTGTTTGATTATATTACGTATATGAAATTAAATAGAAAATCAAAAGTGGATTAGCTTATCTCACTTGTTCTCGCGGAACCCTTAGGGACTTTTTGCGGAACCTAAGGGTTCCGGGGAACCCTGGCTTAGAAACGCTGGTCTACACCATCCAGTCTGCGGTTGTCCCTCACGTGTATTTTCCTTCGACCCCCTGAGACTCTTAGTGAGACTCTTAGTGTCTTCTTGTTGGGCTTCGTGGTGAGCTGAGGCGTGAGAGGGTGAATTTTATTAATAAAAGTAAATACATGACTTCCAGACAAGACGTTTCTGGTCGGGTGAGCTTGCATTCTGCATTGTCAAATCTATTAGGCCCACTATGCAGGCAGCTGAATCTTCAAGTCACTTGTTCTCTCTGTTCTTCTGTACGGCTAACACATGGACAGTGAATACTGAGTTGAAGATGCGTCTTGACGTCTTTTGTATCTAATGCCTTTGGGAAACTATGAGCTATTATTAAAATTACTTATTATCAAACCAGTAGCTGATCAGTGGGACTCGATCTGAGCCTATTGCCTGTATGATTTGATAGGGTCGACCTCGGCTGCGTGGGTATGTGATACATTTCACTAATGTTGATCCCACTCTCAGGGTTTTCTTCACAAGAAGCAACTGGGATGGAGACAAAAGACAGAACACAAGGCTAGAGCAAGTCGAGCAGGTCTGATGAGAGTTATTTGGAATGTAAAGGGTGGGTGTATGGGGGATTGCCCGAGATAATCCTGGTGTCTGTGTGTGAGTGGAGCGACGCGGCCTTCGGCTTATGGTTCCTATGACTTACAGTGTACAAGTAAAAAAAAAAAAAAAAAAAAAAAAAAGTGCAGTTTCTGAGACCCTAATACAAGCCCAGACTCGGATGATTCTTTTGTTAATCAGTAGAACTGTCTTCAGATAATAAGTTTTCATCTCACATTTCATGAATGGTGCTTATAACAGACTCAACGATCCCGGACACAAAAAGCTTGTTTTCCTATTGCAAAAAAAAGTCAGTTGTTGTACAAAGTGAACTGCACTCCGAGGCAGAGCAAAGGTCTATTTTGTTTCCATAAAATATAATCCACTTGTATCCTTAATATGTTTTGCGTTATATGCTTTGATGTAACTACAAAGTAATGTCGTAACACATTCGTAAAATTCAACAAGAACCCACTGTGTTGGATATCTATTTCATTTCTTCTTATCCAACACAGTGGGTTCTTGTTGAGTGCTTTGATGTATTAATGCTATTTTTTATAACCCACAACTAATAATAATGTCAATGATTATTGGCTGAGTTTCAAAGGCTAGAAACCCGTGACCTCACAGTAACCTGCAAGGGTTCTTAGGCCCTTCATTGATCTCTCTGGGAAAACACGTTGGACTGTTGTTTGAGTTGTTTTAATAAAATTGTTTATGTCATTAATGTATAGCTTAGTAGGAGGGGAACAATTGTCAACGTGCATTGTGTGAAAACGTAGGAGTAGTGCAATGACAATGGATATCATGGGTCATGTCCGGGGAACGAGTGTCAACCCGTCGGGGCTACATCTACAGATGGAGGCGGCAGGGAGATGCCTCTCTCTGACGTCCATCTCACAGGCCCATCCTGTCCATGTCGCCATCGCTCTTCGGCCTAAGTCATTATAATGTAAAATTTCTTTTCAACCAAATGATACTTTTTATAGACCGCATGTTTTATTACATAGATGTACATTTTTGTACGAATTTTGTTAAAAGACTACGTTTTAATGAGATTATGTAAATGTCAAAATTAAATATTTTTTAATTATGCGCGTTCTGGAAGCTAACTCTGGCATTTATATTTATATATAACTAACCATTCCCTGACACTGACATTCTACATTTTTAACCAGTGTTCTGATTAACCCATCTAAAAGATCTTGCAAAATACATTCAGTAATTTGCTGGAAGAGCATACAACCACACATCTGACTGGAACAATTGGGGATTAAGATTTTTTTTTTTTTTTTTAATACTTTTGAAAAATTACTTCGAAATGACTTCACCCAAAGACTAAGCTTTTATCCGAAGCTTAGTCTTTATCCACGCGACACTCACCACCGAATAAAAATCATCTGACGACAGCCAGAAACAGGATAGATTTTCTCTTTTCGAGGAAGGATCAAAACCTGAACAAAATGGTAAATAAAAGACAAAAAAATCCCACTGAGGACTCGCTCGCCGCGTCACGAAGCCTTTGCACAACGCCGCTACAGTTTATAGACGCATTACACCCTCCCCCCACTCTCTCTCTCTATGTCTCTCTCTATTTGTCTGTCTCTGTCTGTCTCTCTGTCTCTGTTTCTCTCTCTCTCTCTCTCTCTCTCTCTCTCTCTCTCTCTCTCTCTCTCTCTCTCTCTCTCTCTCTCTCTCTCTCTCTCTATATATATATATATATATATATATATATATGTCTGTCTCTGTCTGTCTCTCTGTCTCTGTTTCTCTCTCTCTCTCTCTCTCTCTCTCTCTCTCTCTCTCTCTCTCTCTCTCTCTCTCTCTCTCTCTCTCTCTCTCTCTCTCTCTATATATATATATATATATATATATATGTCTGTCTCTCTTTGTCTCTCTCTCTCTCTCTCTCTCTCTCTCTCTCTCTCTCTCTCTCTCTCTCTCTCTCTCTCTCTCTCTCTCTCACTCTCTCTCTCTCTCTCTCTCTCTCTCTCTCTCTCTCTCTCTCTCTCTCTCTCTCTCTCTCTCTCTCTCTCTCTCTCTCTCTCTCTCTCTCTCTCCACCCCCACGGAATCTAATAACCAAGTTCGAAGAACACTTCAGAAATATTATCCTAATGTTAGACTTTTTCAATTTTGATGACTAACAGGAAATAGAAAAATAACTGTCTTTTATCTTATTTGTTACGACCAGTGTTGGGAAGGACAAGCCGGTTAGACTTAGTTCAGAATTTCAACACAAATAACATCTATTGGCAGGTAGAACAGAATGAAAGTTGTTATGCCTTCCGCAAGGATATAAGGATTTTCTGAGGACTTTCTGAGGATGGTGGGCCATCACAAAATGTATGGAAGGAGTTCATCTAAATGGACTAAAATTGTCTCCTAATAAAAGGATCCCACGGAGTTTATTAAAATTAATAAATTAAAAAGGACCACCCGGCATGTAAGGCGTTGATGGTCTGAAATTTCTATATACGACCACATTGAGAACAAATTCATGTGTCCCATAAATGTCCTTTTTTTATCGCTGTTGACCGTGAATGTACAAGAATTTGTGTGATATATACATTGCAGGTTTCATAGACGTATACATCTGGTGACCTATTTCTCCGAATCGGAGGATTTATGTGGGTTTGAATGTTATTTATATACGAATGAATGCTATCTGTAACTGAGACGCTTACTATCGCGTAAAATCCGAAGGAAAATTGTTCTTTCTAAAGGTACGTTTTGGTCGGTGCGCGTAATTATTAGCCTACCACAAACAATGGTGGGTAACGTGCATCAGATCTTGCATCGTATTTAGGTAAATGTGTTTGTAGGTTTGGTTAAAACTATCAGCAGTTCGGAGCAAAACAGCCCCATTAAGAAATAAAGAATTAGTGCTCTAGACCTGCGTTTCTCAACCTTTTTACCCTTGTGTAACCTTTAAAATAAATTGCATGTCTCAAGGAACCCCTGCGCAAAAATAAACAAATAGATAAATAAATAAAAAATACCATATCTATCTCATTTTATTTTCATCGTAATAATAGGTTAGATAGGATGATGTCTATATTACATTATTACAATAACAAAGAATATGCCGTGCGTTTTTAATTATATTACGTATATGAAATTAAATAAAAAATCAAAAGTGCATTAGCTTATCTCACTTGTTCTCGCGGAACCCTTAGGGACCTTTTGCGGAACCTTCGGGTTCCGGGGAACCCTAAAGTTGAGAGGAACGCTGGTCTAGACCATGGTTGCTATGAAGGGTTTGTCCAAGCAGATCCAAGTCTTGGACATTAAACAACAGAGGTTGGCGCGGTCGTGTGAATCATGGAATGCTATGAAGGAGGCCTTTGTACAGCAGTGGACTCAGGATGGCTGATTTGATTGATTAATGAACTCTAGACCAGTTTTGTCCAAACATTTTCGCCTATTATTACCTATTATCACCCTTTATTATCTTCTCCTACTGTTACGTACCATCCCCCTCCGCCCACCATAGTTACAAACTGTTTCATTTAAGATAATGCAAATAATATATGAATTGTGTGTGTGTGTGTGTGTATGTGTGTGTTCCGCTCCCCCTCTCTTTGTCGTCATAGGACATGGGATGTTTCTGTTTTGTGTGTGTGTATGTGTGATTCACCATGGTCTTTGGATCACGTGTTGGACTCGTGATCGACAGCTATTTCCCTCCCGGAAGAGAGCTCAGAGCTCGTATGACCGATCTATGGGTAATGCTGTGACCCTACACGCACACACATCCCCAACTCCCCGCCCACGAGAGTTGGAGTAACAACCCGTAGCGCAGCGATACTGAAATTATTTCAGCCCTGGGCAGGATTCGAACCCGGACCGTCGTAGTAACAGTATGGAACTCTAGCAACCGCGCCACCAAGTCCAGTGTGTGTGTGCATTTGTATATGTGTGTGTGTGTGTGTGTGTGTGTGTGTGTGTGTGTGTGTGTGTGTGTGTGTGTGTGTGTGTGTGTGTGTGTGTGTGTGTGTGTGTGTGTGTGTGTGTGTGTGTGTGTGTGTTCCTATGTTGTGTACCCCCCCATGGGTACACTAACCCCAGTTTGGACAACACTGCTCTAGATAATCGTTTGACGATAATCGTTGAGCCGTGAACGATCATCGTTGAGTGATAACCGTGTCGAGCAAAACGAGTCTTGGCTGTGGCCGAAGTTTCCAAAATTTTCTCTAAGTGATCGCTATACTACACATGCTTAATACATTTTGTGACTAAGAAAGTGGGATTTTATAAATCATATCTAGAGATATAGCTTTAACGTCTATGTACTTCACACACGATAAATGCTCCGAATAACTTATTTTAGTTTGGATTAACATCACGCGTTGTACAAACGCATATCCGCCTCATATTACATATTGCTGAACGATATGCATTTCATTAGTTGAAAACGGAAAATGTTTAATTTTAGATAACTTTTATTTTACACAATAAATTTAACAAATTCTCCTTGATCAACCATGTCCATTAATCTCAAGTGACTCTCTCTGACTTGGATGTCCCGGCTAAGTCAAATAAAATAAAAATGTTAATCGCGCCGTGGATCATGCAACTGACCCGTCGTGGAAAACACAAATCCGGATTATTAAAACGGCGCGTGGTGCAAGGGCCTGGCCCAACCCAGCTGACGCATTTCTACATTTCGCTCATAAAGTAGAACATTCTTAGTTTCTGGACAAACCTAATTTCGAAATGTGACGCGAAAAGCGCACGTTGCTCTTGAGCCATCATCTTTGGGAGACAGAGCAATTTGTAGTCCCTGGGTGAGATACAAGAGTCGTCTCTGTACAGCCTCACTTGATATGTAATTAAGAAATGTATTTTGAAAAGTAGTGTATAGAATAGTATGTGACCATGTGATGAGTGATACAGGTTTACTGTGCGATTACGTATCAAAAAAATTGTGCAATGTACACGTAAACAAACAAAAACAAAATAATACAAACAAGCAACACAAACAACACAAACCAAAATATATACACAAACACAGCTATATACACACGAACAACACACAAACACACACACAAACACACGAACAACACACGCACACGCACAGGTGCACGCATGTCAAACACTCTCAGTATATCCTTTGGGCTAACTTTAAGAAGGTCCCCCAAGGCATTCCAGTACACTGGAACACCATTATAAGTGGCTCAGAGAGGAAGTCATCAAGACTCTTCCGAACCTCGGAAACCCCACGAAATGTACCCCTACAGACTACAGCCAGGACCTTCATTGTACACAAGACCCAGAGAATATCCTCCGCTTACTGTGACCTGGAATCCTTCTTCCACGCTGTGGGGGAACGCATTCCTCAGCACGTCACGGTAGGAGTGTTCCCCTTCAAGAGACGCAAAGTAGTCTATGTTCTTTACAAGATGCATGGAGTGTACTTTCCAGGCGCTCTCCACCGGTGGGATATCATACACAGCCTTCTCGTGTCTTGTACGTTCATGGTGTGCTTGAGGGTTGTAATGAAATACAAGAACGTACTGTACATCTTTTGAAAGCAATGGAGTAGGGAGAATGTGGATCTGGTTTCCGGTGGTTGAATGAATTTTTGAAGAGATATAAATTGTTTATTTGGTCAGGCTCAGGTGGAATAGATCTGTTCTGTGCCCAAAGTAGTAATTATGTATCAAGTTAATGACGATGAGGAGCTGGTGCACAAATTAATGGACGGTGTTCGAATCCTGTGCGAGTTAAGGGTCTTGTCAGCTGACTGTGATTGGCCAAGGAATTTCTTCATCTGACGTCTTTGTGACTGGGTTTAGGTGATCGGAAATGTTGTAAACTCGGACCCACGACAACACCGACATGGTCCAAAAATGTGCGGGAGCGCGCGCGTGCGTGCACACACGCGCACACACACACACACACACACACACACACACACACACACACACACACACACACACACACACACACACACACACACACACACACACACACACACACACACACACACACTGCACACACACACATACAGACACACACACACACGCACAAGCGCGTTCGCGTATGTGCGTTGTGTGCGCGCGCGTGTGTATAGGTGTTTGTGTGTGTGTGCGCGCGCGCGTGTGAGTGTGTGAGCAAGTGTGAGTGTGTGAGCAAGTGTGTGTGTGTGTGTGTGTGTGTGTGTGTGTGTGTGTGTGTGTGTGTGTGTGTGTGTGTGTGTGTGTGTGTGTGTGTGTGTGAGATTGCGCGTGCGTGTGTGAGCACGTGTGTGTGTGTGCATGTGTGTGTGTATATGTGTGTGTATGTGTGTGCGTGTGTGTGTGTGTGTGTGTGTGTGTGTATGTGTTTGTCTGTGTATGTGCGCGCGCGCGCGTGTGTGTGTGTGTGTGTTTATGAGTGTGTATGCACCCGTTTGTTTTTTCGAGTGCTTTTGTGTGTATTTGTGTTTGTGTGTGTGTGTGTGTGTGTGTGTGTGTGTGTGTGTGTGTGTGTGTGTGTGTGTGTGTGTGTGTGTGTGTGTGTGTGTGTGTGTGTCTTTGTGTGTGTGAGACTGTGTGTGTCTTTGTGTGATTCACCATGGTCTTTGGATCACTTGTTGAACTCGTGATCGACAGCTATTTCCCTCCGGGAAGAGAGCTCAGAGCTCGTATATGACCGATCTATGGGTAATGTTGTGACCTTACACGTATCCACACCCCCAACTCCCCGCCCACGAAAGTTGGAGTAACAACCCGCAGCGCAGCGATACTGAGATTATTTCAGTCCTGGGCGGGATGTGTGTGTATGCCTTTGTGTGTGAGAATGTGCGTGTGTATATCTGTGTCATTGTGTGTGTTATTGTCTATCATTATGTGTATGTGTGTCTGTGTATGTGTCATTGTGTTTGTGTGTGTTTGTGCTTGCGCGCGCGCGTGTGTGTATGTGTGTGTTTGCGCGTGTGCATGCGTGTATGCGTGTGTTTATATATATGTGTGTGCGTGTAAATGCAATTACTTACATAGGAGATAGGAAACCAGACAGAAGAATACACACGCAGGATATGTTCGGAGGTACGATTATGCAAATAGATACGAACGAAGAGGGACAGATGCAGACCGGCATTTACATGTAACAACCAGGCACACTCGGAGACTTGTAACCAAATTCGATGATAGACAAGCTGACTTATAGATAGACAGATACAAGCTTACAGGTGCACAGGAAACGGTAGACAGATGGTGCCAAACGACTATCACAAATGCATACATACACACGCGCGCGCGCGTGTACACACACATACACACACACACACACACACACACACACACACACACACACACACACACACACACACACACACACTCACTCCATTCACAGGACTGCAGAATATCTGCCTGTACATGTACGCTTCCTTTTGTTCGTATCCAGCTTCTACATTGTCATTTTCTCTGCTTCTACATTATTATTTCCTCTGTCTTTCAGTTCGTAAGCAGTTTTCCTTCGTTGTTCCCATTCTCCTGTCCACAGATCCCATCCCTTCCTAGAGAGCCTCACTAGACTCTGTACGGTCGTATTCCCCCCCGTCCTTTTTTTTTTCTTTTCTTTTCTTTCTCCCGGAGGCCCTCTACTTCTCACCGTCTCCCCTCAGTGCCTCCCTACCTCAGGGCCGAATGGTTTGGCGCGTGCTCGAAGCTGAGAACGGGACCCGTGGTGGCGCGCGAGTGCCGGCGCAAGGAGTGTGCCTCTTTAGGCACTCTGGATCCAGTGCCAGAACTTACAGGGTCTCTGGCCCTGCCGCCTTCCCCTCCGCCTCCGCCACCGCCACCGCCACCGCCACCGCCACCGCCACCGCCACCGCCACCGCCACCGCCACCGCCGCTCCCGCCGCCAAGGTCACGGGTTGTAAGAGATGTAAGAAAAAATGGCTCGCTCCCGTCCCATCATACTGCTGATCAACACGTTGTAAATAATGGACTTGACGCTTCATGTTATGGAATGCTGTTGCTGGAAGAATGTGTTGTATGTGCAGAATAGAAAGGCGGGGATTGATTATTAGATTGTTTAAGAGCCACACCCAAAAGTTGCATAGCTGGATTCAGGGTGAGCGCCCACATACAGTACAACAACGGTAGATTTGACAACGCAAAACCATTTAGCAAATGGGCTTTTGTCACAACTCATAACCGGCTCTTCACTGCATAACTTCCAACACATCACTATCACATAATTGGTCTGCTTCCCTCCACTACTACAAAACTGGCACTACATCAGTTTTCGGTAACCAGAGAGCAACCTCAACAACTGGCCAGCCATTACCTCTTCGATGGAGATAAACTGTTTACTGCAACTAGTATTCCCCAAATGCATAACTTAAACAACTGTTGAACTAATACTTTCTTTCCACTTTACTTATGGCTCACGAACTACCTAAGCTGACCTAGTTTCCCCCCCATAGGTTCAGATCGCTCGTTTACGTGGACAATGCATCAACTGGGTATATGAAACCTCATCATCATTTTGATGGTTTGTTAACACAAATGTACTCCTTATCCTTTTGGGGTTTAACACAAATGTACTCCTTATCCTTTTGGGGTTTAACACAAATGTACTCCTTATCCTTTTGGGGGTATTGATTATGTGATTTATGCAAATGATAATTTATGGACTTCACCACATCCCTTCGGTCCAAGCTAACCAATATTATTTTATGATAGGAGACAGAAAAAAAAAAAAAAATCCGACCCTCCTAAATCTCACCTTCAAACATTTCATTAACTCCACTTCTTAGTTGCATTTTGTCCCAACGTCTAGAAACGCTGTTTATTGCTGACAAAATACTAAATACACGGCAGCGCTCCACTACGTGTCACTTTTTACCCGGGCATTTCCACCTCTCTTGATCAAAGCGTATTGACACCCGGTCTCTCTTACACAACTGACATCTCGGCGTCCTTACGCAACTCCCACTATACCTTCACAACACGAATGTCTTATACAACCATCACATGACTGGCACCACACAGACACCACATAATCAACACAATTTTTCCCCTCGGTTGATACGTTGTGTACAGTAGTATTTAGGTAGTGCGACAGATGGGCAGATACCGTAAGAGCCAGCATAAAAAAAAAAAAAAAAAAAAAAAAAAATATATATATATATATATATATATATATATATATATATATATAAACCCATTGCTCCTGAGGTTTTCATTCAGCTGAATAAAATCTGGCGAAGGACAACAATCGAGTAAGGTAATCAAGGGATTTACCTGTTAGGGCAGGCAGGACTCGAAACCTCACGAAAAGACCCTTGATCATCCACAACCCACACAGACCAAGCTTCACCTTATATTTGGACAAAATCGTTGCTGCCGGAACGAGATCTATACAGTACGCGCCATATCAAGGGAGATAAATGGATTATACAAACATAGCTTACCACTATAGATGCATTAATAGTGTACATTCTATTCTTACTTAGCACCGAAGTTAAAATAAGATTAAAATGTGTTTGTTGTGGGATCATGACTGTGACATATTATCATGAACATCGTCTCCTCCGTAGCAAAGGTGCCCTCACATTTCCGCAACAATTGTGGGTTCGTTTAATAGGGCGAGATTTCATTACTTTTAACTATGATCCTAATATGCTCTGCAGCTTACCCAGAATAGTATGTCTATACACTTAGTGAAGAATTATTTTATATATTACTATCATTAGATGAAGATCTCGTTTTGCAATAAGAAGATCCTACAAAGAAATAACTCAAACTTATTCTTTCCTGGTTAGCTTCGTGAGTTATAAGTTTTGCACAAATACTTATAAGAACATTACATGTATCCTTCATTCTATAATATGTTAGAAACCCAAAGAGTTAAGGAAATGTGCGAAAAAAAAAAACATTTCTCGATTCCTGGAACACAGAAGGTATTACCACGCAAGAGAAGAGAGGAGGAATGACCCGCTCGACCACGTGACAAGTCCAGACTTGGGGGCGAAATTGTCCTCTTCGTCACACGACCCGGACACTCATGTCACAAAGTTCCCCCACAGGCTGGTGGCTTATGTCCCGGCCGGGGTCGTGTGTGCGTGGCAATGGAGGATGACAAGGGGCCGGGAAGACAAATCGGGGCATTCGTGATTTTGTCAAGTTAAAGTTAACAGATATTTCGAAACGGCACAAGATGACACGTGCGCGCGGGCATACACACACACACACACACACACACACACACACACACACACACACACACACACACACACACACACACACTCACTCACTCACTCACTCACTCACTCACTCACTCACTCACACACACACACACACACACACACACACACACACACACACACACACACACACACACTCACTCACTCACTCACTCACACACACACACACACACACACACACACACACACACACACACACACACACACACACACACACACACACACACACACTCTCACACACACACACACACACACACACACACACACACACACACACACACACACACACACACACACACACACACACACACAAGAATGTACAGTGTACAGAAAAATAGCAACACCCAACGAGCGTTGGTCCTTTATTGTACACTACAGTTAGGTGAATTAGGTAGATACACACACGCACACACACATGTATATATACATATATGTATGTATAAATACACCTTATATAATTTATTCTGGCTAGTAACGTCACATTTTCTTTTCGTTTACTCTGCAATATATTTGTCTTAAGACATTTATCTATTTTTCGCCCTCCATCAATGATCATAAATATCCTACCTTAAGACACGAGTCTAGAGAACACCCAACCCTCCTGGAAAATAAGAAAAGCGATATTCATCTGTTATATTTTTCTTGTGCGATTGAAAACAATAATCTTGACTTTTTTCATAGAGAGACGACTATCTCTTGTTTACTGCCTGTATGCGCGCGCACAGGTAAGACATCGTTCGGAGGTATTTAGAAATTGTCTAAGGAATGTCTAATCCTCTTGAAAAATAAGAAAAAATCTAAGCTTGTCTGTCATATTTTTCTCGTGTAATTAAAGAAAAAAGTCTTGCTTCTCACTATATGGTTACATTTGCCTCATTATTATTATTTGTTCGTGGGCTCACAAACAAACAGCATAAACAAAGTTGGACGGGCGCCAACTTAGTTTTGAGCTGCTTTGTGCCGAGTGTAAATGTTTAGTCTAAAGATTTGTATTTTTTTTTTCTTGTGCGTGAAAATTGGTACTCCGAGTGCTTTTGAAATAACCTCTGCATCTTTAAAAAAAAATATCGATCTTACCATGACTATCATGGGAGATATATGGATTATACAAACATAGCTTACCACTATAGATGCATTAATAGTGTACATTCTATTCTTACTTAGCACCGAAGTTAAAATAAGATTAAAATGTGTTTGTTGTGGGATCATGACTGTGACATATTATCATGAACATCGTCTCCTCCGTAGCAAAGGTGCCCTCACATTTCCGCAACAATTGTGGGTTCGTTTAATAGGGCGAGATTTCATTACTTTTAACTATGATCCTAATATGCAGTCAGTGATGGAAATGGCGTAGGGTTGAGGGAAGCAAGAATACAGCGTGTGACCCACTTTATATATATATATACATATATATATATATATATATATATATATATATATATATATATATATATATATATATATATATATTGATGTTCAGTTTCTGCACTAATAGACATAATTTATTATGATCTTAAGCACATATCGTGGTTACAGTGCACACATACGTGATATAGCAATAGAAAATTAAATAATAAATTTGTAAATTATAATACATCAATGTAATATACGTTATTCTTGACGGAAATCAGTAACAGAAAAAGATGCTAAAAGTTATACACAAACATACAACTGCTTGAGACGCCATCTTTGAATTTTGGTTGAAGAAATTAAAGTATGATGCATTCGTCTATTCTAACCTAACCTACCTACCTAGTTATCTAACCTAACCTAACCTACCTAACCTAATCAAACCTAGCTCTTAGCAACGTTTTCTATTATTAATTTCCGCCGAGAAAAATATTTATTACATTGATGTATTATAATTTACAAAAATAATATTTAATTTTTCAATGCTATATCGCGTAGGTGTGCACTTAAAAATAATAATAATAATAATGGTTCCCAAAACGCTCTTCTTCCATCACTGATTTTATATATAAATCACCCGAGTTCGCCAGACTACTGGACAAATCCCTTCACACTGTACAGAAGGTAAGTTCAAAGGTGGTTGTCAGATTCTTTGCTGCGGACAAAGTAGATAGCCCACTGTAAAGTTAGGTTAGTTTAGGGCTAGATTGCAACTGATGGGTAAATTCTGCGATCCCGGTTTGGGCCCGGCAGATAGCCCAGGTAGTGAAGCCCACGGAGAGGTTAGGCAAGGCCACGGAGCCCAGTGACGTAATCAACCATCTCCCTGTTTCCATACAACTTTTTCGAGAAACTGTCCATTTATAAGAATAAACGCTTGATGTATCTATATTTGTTATTTATTAGAAATAATTAATATGATATATATATATATATATATATATATATATATATATATATATATATATATATATTGTAGATTTATTAATTCTATAATTTTTTTCATACACGATTCTAAGGTATATATGTGACAGGCTGGAAGGTCATAAGCTGTAGGTGACGACAGACTTATGACGTAATGTCGTTCTCACAGATTCTCAATAGCCCCTTTGTGTCATTATTACTTATATTCAATGATTAATAAAATAAAAACTGTATAAAACATAATTTTATAAAACAATATCTGAGGCGGAGGTATACATTGATAAACCACACTCATTTTCTGGGAACGTTCTGGTATAATGATTTCAACTTTGTCGCAAAACGGCCCAAGATTTGACGTCATGACGATTTACTTTGAAGCAACGAGCCCGAAGAATCGAATGTTAATATTTGTTGAAATGGTGCTATATTTGCATAGAAAACATGTCTTAATTCAGTGTTGGCGGTACATTTTGTGATATCTGTAACAGCGAAAAATGGGGTAAGTTCATGAAGAAAATCTTAAGATGATTGGAAATTCGACAAGTGAATAATCTCTTTCGACCTGAACCTGTTATTCGAATGTGTTTTTAGTTTAATTTCTTTGTGGCAGAAGCAGCATAGAAAATCGAAATAAATTTGTGAGTGAAGAGTTGTCATGTTTTATTGAGTTTGCTCGTGTTTTTTACATACATTTATTGAAATATTTGTTCTCTTCTTTGTTAAGACGACGATATTGCCATCTGTACCACATAAGCTAAGGCCAACCAAGTGGTGACGTAGGTAGCGTCGCAGACATATGGTGTCATATTACACACGCGCGCACACACACGTATACACATGCACACACACACACACACACACACACACACACACACACACACACACACACACACACACACACACACACACACACACACACACACACACACACACACACACACACACACACACACACACACACACACACAAACACGAACAAGTTGGGGTTTGTTTGAGGACAAGGTTACAACATTACCTATATATTGCGCAATATATGAACTTTGAGCTCTTATCCAGGAGCCTAGTACCTGTTGATCACGATATAATCACGTGATCAAAGACAATGATGAATCACACACACACACACTTGAACACACATACAAAAACACGCGAATATACACACACCTAGGAGCACGCACACACACACACACACACACACACACACACACACACACACACACACACACACACACACACACACACACACACACACACACACACACACACACACACTTCCACATTTCCACCCCATGCTCCCTCTTCTCCACTCCTTTACTCCACTTCTCCACCCATATAGTCCTCTTCTCCACCCATATACTCCTCTCCTCCACCCATATACTCCTCTCCTCCACCCATATACTCCCGTCCCCCAACCCTACACTCCCCATCCTCCATCAGTATGCTTTTCGTCCTTCATCTTCACTCTCTCCCTCCTCCACCTCCTCCTCCACCTCTTCCACCGCATTCGGCGGTTCTCTCCTGCCTTTCACACGTGTCACACACACTTGTGTAAGAACGTATAGACTCTCGGGTATGTGCAACCGCTATTCCAGTGGTCAGAGTTCGAACCCCGCCCAGGGCTGAAATAATTTTAGTATCGATGTGCTGCGAACAGTTACTCCAACTCTCGTGGGGTTGTGTGTGTGTGTGTGTGTGTGTGTGTGTGTGTGTGTGTGTGTGTGTGTGTGTGTGTGTGTGTGTGTGTGTGTGTGTGTGTGTGTGTGTGTGTATGTGTGTGTGTGTAAGGTCATAGCAATGAGCATAGATCGGTCATATATGAGCTCTGAGCTCTCATGCGGGTGGGTAATAGCTGTCGATCACGAGTCCGACACGTGATCTGAGACCATGGTGAATCACACACACACACACACACACACACACACACACACACACACACACACACACACACACACACACACACACACACACACACACATACACTACACAACCTCGTGGCGCAATGGTTAGAGTTCTCGCCTGCCACTACGGCGGTCCGGGTTTTAATCCCGCCCAGGGCTGAAATAAATTCAGTATCGCTGCTCTGTGGGTTGTTATTCCAACTCTCGTGGGTGGGGAGTTGGGGGTGTGTACGCGTGTAAGGTCACATTATTATCCACAGATCAGTCATACGAGCTCTGAGCTCTCATCCCGGAGGTTAATAATTGTCGATCACGATTCCAACACGTGATCCAAGGCCATGGTGAAACACACACACACACACACACACACACACACACACACACACACACACACACACACACACACACACACACACACACACACACACACACAAAGGTTTAGACTTCTACAAACTCCGACAATCACCATCTGCCTCGGACACACTACGACAGATTCAGGTAGACTCCAACTGACTAACAGATTCTGACAGACCCTGACAGACACGCCAGCGGTGTCCTGGAGAGTCTGACAGAAGTCCAGTATGAGGAACAAGGAAAAAGAAAATAAATTTGGGAACAGAAATTCTTTTTGGCAGGAGGATTCCGATAGACTTCAACTGACTACGACAGACTACGCCTGACTCTGACTCGGTCAAACTCCGACTGATTCAGGTAGACTCCAACAGACATTGACTGACTCCCAACTGATTAGCAGATTCTGAAAGACTGACAGATCCTGACAGACAGGCTAGAAGCGTCCTGGAGAAGCTGACAGAACTTCGGTAATGGAATAGAAATTCATCTTGGAAGAAAAAAATAAATAGTTTCATGTCAAGACAAGGATTCCCCAAAACTGACAGACTGCGACAGAGAAAAACTAAATAAAGATTTCATTGGAGACGGACATACAAGAAATGTCTGTAAGGAACAGGAGAATAACGTAGACGGACAGAGACAGGCAGACAGACACTTTTTGAATCCGCTGGTTCTCTGTTCCATGTGAACTGAAATCACGATATTATTCTTAAAGGATGTGTATACACACGTGCGCGCGCATACATACCTCTTTGAAAGGTGTGTATATTTCCACAAGGAAACGACCCGTGGAACAAATTGGATGAAAATATAATCGAAGCCAACACCATGAATGAATTTAAGGCAAAGTTTGATGAATGTAGACAGGGCAACACAGGTACAACCTCGTATACCACAAGTACGTAAACACGAGAGCGCGCGCGCGCGAGCTCGCGCGGCCGGTCATCCTTTAACTGCATGTTCTCACCTTCCGGCCTTTCCCTGTGCACACTCCCGGCCGGTTCTTCTTCATTTCCTGCTCCCCGGCCGGCCTGTGTCCTCTTTTTCTTGTTTCTTTCCACTGCCGGCCAGTCTTCCCTTCTTTGCACATATTCATCTGGCCGGCATTTCCCTGTGCACGTCCCTTGCCTCAGTTCCTCGGCCGGCCGGTCTTCCCTTTTCACCTAATTCTTCTCTCTCCCGGCCGGTCCTCCTTTTCGTGCACGTTCCCAATCCGGCCGGCGTTTCTCTGTGCACACTCCCGGCCAGCCGGTCCTCCCGTCTTTGTCGTCGTTACTTTGCTATCCCTCAGCCGGATAGTGTCCGAAAGAGCTCGGATAGTTTCCGTTTCATCGAGGATAGTCGAGATGTACTGCAGTCAGTCCCATCGCTTCAGCCAGGGGACGTTACGACGTCATCATTGATAACGATATTATTAATAGTATTAATACTAATAATGATTATGATAATAATGATGGTGATGGTAGAGAGAGTCTTTGCAACAAAGGTGAACCCCTTCAGGCCCAGAGGTCCACAGCAGCTGAATAAAATAGTTTGGCGTTAGGTAGAATAAAGCCATTGTTGTAGCCACAAGGTTTTAGTAGGTCAAACGGGACAGAACCAAAGGTCGACCCAAACTGATTAAAATCAACTGGAATCAGCCAGAAGAAACTCAAAGTAGCCACTGGGGTTTAACGCTTGTGGCGTAATTGGAGACATGCTAGTCTCGCATTCGCATAGTTGTAGGTTCGATTCCCGCACTTCTCTCTAATTCCCAGGAGTCAATGGTACCTTCTCCAACAGTCTTAAGGGCATAGGGCAAAGGTAGTGGCTTCGGCTGCAGCTACGCGCCTCAAGGTGTAGACTCTTCGAATTTACCTTCAGCTATAGAAGAAACAAGAAGCATCTAACTGCTGAAGTTCCTTCCACTATGTAATATAGAGAGACACAAACCATTACAGAATCTGTATAGAAAAGTGATGGATTTGCATAAACGAACACACACACACACACACACACACACACACACACACACACACACACACACACACACACACACACACACACACACGCGCGCGCGCGCGCGCGGACACACGGACACAATAGCAAAAAACACTTACAAATATGCTGAGGTTGTGCGCATGTGTAAGATAATAGCATTACCAAGAGATCGGACAATGTATGGGCTTTAAGCTCTCATCTGTGAGGGTAATAACTGTCGATCACGAGACCGACACGTGATTAAGGACCATAGTGAATCACACATACACTCACACACACACACACACACACACACACACACACACACACACACACACACACACACACACACACACACACACACACACACACACACACACACACACACACACAAGCATTTAACAGACACACACGCTCACACAAGCAGGTGCATAGAGACAGGCGTACATATAAACACACACACAAAGATACAAACATACATAAATAGACGCACGCAGGCATACACATACACAAATAGGCGCGTACACATGTACAAAACATGCGCTCTCTCTCTCTCTCTCTCTCTCTCTCTCTCTCTCTCTCTCTCTCTCTCTCTCTCTCTCTCTCTCTCTCTCTCTCTCTCTCTCACACACGTCCAACTTAATACTTTACAAATGTGTGTCTTCGATTGACACCATTGTCAGTGCTGGCATTGAACTCGAACCTACACAAACCTAGTTTTAGTTATTCGTCCTTGAAAGAAACTTCTCTCAGACGGAGGTAATTTGTCACAGAGCGTCTGACCGTACGTTATACGTTCACTTGAAGACTCCTTCCTCTGCAGGTGTCGGACCTCATCACCTTAGAACGCGCTGAAAACCGAAGAAGACAAAATCATCCGAATATTGATTGATTCTTCAAGAGCCTGGATTCCTTGCCCTAGCGTGGGTGTGACGGGGGCTCTGGTCTGCCGGGAGCCTCGGCGACGACCCCCTGTCTACTCGGAGCACTTGTGGGAATTCCCAGTGTCCACTTTGTGCCGTGTACATATACTTCTGTGTGTGTGTGTGTGTGTGTGTGTGTGTGTGTGTGTGTGTGTGTGTGTGTGTGTGTGTGTGTGTGTGTGTGTGTGTGTGTGTGTGTGTGTGTGTGTGTGTGTGTTTACCTAGTTGTATTTTGCGGGAGAAGAGCTATGCTCGTAGTGACCCGCAGTTGTATCTTTCCGCATCCAGTTCTTTCTTAAAATCGTGTATAGTTTTAGCACTCACTGTTTTCTCTTTCAATTTGTTCCATGTATCTATTACGCTATGTGGAAAGCTGTTTTTTTCAGATCTCTTCTGTAACTGTCTTTCTTCAGTTTCTTCTCGTGTCCTCTTGTGTTTCTTCGTCCCATTTAAGTAGGTCATCCCTATCAAGGATTCCCATCCCTTTCATAATTCTGTAGGTGTGTGCGTGTGTGTGTGTGTATATGTGTGTGTGTGCGCGTGCGTACATCAACGCCTCTTTGCTTCTTCGTTTTGGGAGCAATGTGTTTGTTGTGCCTTTATTTATTTATTTTTTCGTTTACTTTTTCACGGGTGCGTGTCTGTGCATTTTTATGAGTTTCTGTTTGGCCGGAGGTGTGTCTTTCTGTGGCAGCGAGATCTGGTGTGTGTACCTTTGCGTACATTTGTGTGTGTGTGAATGTGAATTTACTTGTGAGTGTACAAATGTTTTCGAACATAAAAATATAGTAGAAATTGGTATGTTTTTATGTACATATATAAACATGAATGAGAGAACAAAAACCGGGTATATGTATATGAGAATATATATATGGTCTGTTTCAAAGTAAATGTATGCGATAGAGAAAGGGGCTTTGTATTAGAACAAGAGCATAAATTCAAAGAATATTTGTATGAATGTATTTGTTTGTGTGTGTGTATATATGTATGTATGCATGCATGTATGCATGTGCGCATATGTTCTTCCGTGCGTGCACGTGTCAAGCTTATGTGTGCATATAGATGTATATCCTCCCTTGTATGTATGTATATGTATGTATGTATATAGTTCTCATTGTAAAGTTGGGAGCACGGTCAGTTTAGCTCGGATAAAACCTGGTTGCAAGGTTTCATTGGTATTCTCAAATGATGACTCAACTAAGGACTGCTCTGAGCAAAGGTTTTGGTTAAGTAAGCGGACGCACCAGTTGCATTTTGCACTTAACGTCCGACGGCTGGGGTCGAATCCACGTTTCTCGGTATTTCGAGTCGTATGCAATAGACGCTTATATATCACTACTCTAAAGGCGTGTGTGTGCTTATGCGTATGTACAACAGGTATTTACCTCTGTGTGTGTGTATGTGTGTGTTTAATTCACCATTGTCTTGGATCACGTGTTGGACTCATGATCGACAGCTATTTCCCTCCCGGAAGAGAGCTCAGAGGTTACATGTGACCA
Source organism: Oratosquilla oratoria (assembly GCF_046742065.1). Lineage (NCBI taxonomy): Eukaryota > Metazoa > Arthropoda > Malacostraca > Stomatopoda > Squillidae > Oratosquilla > Oratosquilla oratoria. Next base: position 56,959,989 of record NC_134787.1, read on the forward strand.
GTCTGTGGGTAATGCTGTGACCTTACACACACACACACACACACACACACACACACACACACACACACACACACACACACACACACACACACACACACACACACACACACACACACACACACACACACACAACTCCCAGCCCATGAGAGTTGGAGTAACGGCTCGCAGCGATACTGTGGTATATGGTGTGTGCGTAAGCTATATGTTTGCGTGTGCATATGTGTGGGTGTGTGCGTGAGTGTTTATGCGTGCGTGCATGCGTGCGCGTGGACTTGCGTTCTATATGAATGAACACGTGTTTGTTCGAGTCTTCGTGTATTAGTGTGTTGGTGACAATGTCTACGGAACTATTGACGAGTTCATTAGTATGAAAAAGGGAATATATTTTCGTGTAGCAGAGAACAAGAAAGAATATTCCTAGATACACGCATATTAGTATCACATGTCTGCGTAATGTCAGATCGAGAAATTCTATATCAATCATTCATTTTATGTTGCCGTAAAGCAATTTTATTTGCAAGAATTCCTGCTTATTATTATACAACTGATATATGCAAATGTTGATTGAATCGTGGAAAGGAAAAATACCAATTGGGGCAATGAACCTTTTAGTTTCGATTCAAACACGATGTCAATAAAGCCAGCTTTCCTGTCTATATGATTTCCATCATTACACATTAAGCCGTCGTATTATTCCAGGCACGAATGACGAGAGGGCCTTGTTGTGGTTGAAGGAGCTTTCCCAGTATTTCTATCTTAATCCTTATGGATATTCCGGCCCGTACCTGTAGGCGTCCGCTCCCATAAAAACAAGATAACATCGGTCCGCTCTAATGAGAATGATTATATCGTGATCCCAACTCATTATTCCGGTCCGGGTTTCCATACTTGGTATTGAATCGGCCAGGCACTACAAGGGATTCGTCCTGATGTCGCGTCATGAATAGCACAAACAAGGACTCGTCATTTTTTTTTATTCCGACCCGTGTGAGCGTAATACCGAAAACTTTTAAAGGTCACGTTTCCAACTGTAAAGCCGATTGAGACGAAAAGGGCCTCCGATCGATCGACTATTCTTGGCTGGAGAAAAAAAATTTGTTGGCAGCGAGGAGAGTGGGCTCCGTTGTAAAGTGTGGCGGGATCTTTCACAAGGGCAATGCATTGTGTCTCTGGGTTTCTTTAAAACGGGTGATTGTAGAGGAGTTTTTTCATTGGTGACAACGGTAGGGAGCCTTAATTTGTTTACTTGTATGCCTGTTTTTTAATACATGATGAAAAGAAATTAAAGAAAAAAACAGGCAAACAAGCGAAGGTGTGTATCGCTTCGAAAAGAAAAAAAAACACAAGATAGAGTAAAAGAAAAAAATGTATAATAAGAAATAACGGAAAGAGTGCGCGCCCTGTACTGTGATATACGGTGAGTGAAAGGAGCATGTGTCGTTTTAAAAGACACCAAGATACTGTAAGCCTTGCTTATTGTTTGACCTCGCACAGGCCAGAGCTAAGTGCCTCTTGGCGTAGGCGCATTCGACCTCACCTTTTGACTGTTAGGGACTGTCCGATTCCTTAATCCCTCGTCACGCATTCACGATCCTCGTCAAATGTTTTGAATTTGATAAGCTGGAAGACGACTTCGCTAACAGTATTCTAGACTTCCCTTAGTTTACAATTCAACAATGTGTCTAATATTCTTATATTTCTAACTTCTCTTAGTTCGTCATTGACCTTCTCAAAATATGACACAAAGGTAATTCGACATTTATAAATTCGAAAAATAAAAGATTGTAACCTAAGTCGTTTGCACTCAAACGAATTCACTTGAGTCGTATATGTGTGAGAGGGACTTTAGTCACCGGTGATTGTCACTTGTCTCGGCTATCTGTCTCATGACGTAAGCTTCTTAGCCACCGAAGGAAATTGATTGGCTTAGATGGAGCTTTGCAAGCAAAACTGAAGAAATTCAGATACCTTGCTGAAGAACAGTATGCAGTATGTTATCAGTTTCAGTAGCCACCAGTGTACGTAAGGTGAATAATGAATAATGAATAATGAGTTACTGGGAGGGGTGAGACCAACATAGTCGATCAGTTATTTTAGTAGTTCGTTCATTACGGGATAAATCATTCGCCAAAATTCAAGTCCACCAAAAAAGAACTTACGATATATTGAGAGGAAGAAATGCACCGCCTCAATGCAGCTTTCATTAAATACTGAAATAATAGCGATATAAATCTTTCAGCCCGAAGTAAGAACATAGACGAACAGACTTACGCACACACACACACACACACACACACACACACACACACACACACACACA
>NC_134787.1:56964808-56974808 GCF_046742065.1 Oratosquilla oratoria
CTATCGTTCAGTTCGTTTCGACATGAAGTTGTACTTCGGGAAGAACGACCCTGAAGCCTGTTGGGTCCAATTCTAATTAATGATACTTGTGTTCTTTATATAGATTTGATTTGGTTCTTGCCCCCTTAAACAAAGCGTGAGAGATCTTCGAAGATCACAACGAAGAATCAAGTGTCTGTCTCTCAGGTTCATGAAGTCGTCGTTTCGTCAGCCCTCTGACCACCACGAGTTTCTCGCAGCCGAATAAAATCGCCTGGCGCCAAACAGAATAAAGACTTATATGTCAGTCTTTGCAGGGAAAGAGTTCATCGAGAGAGATTCTACCTATGCATTTACTTATTTTATTTATTATTATTTATATTATTATAATTTTTATTTTATTTTTTCTTATCATTATTATATTTTTTTCGCATCCGACCTAGTTATGGACCAAAATGTTTCTTTGTTACTCTTTCTTGCTCGATATTCTACCGTACCTCGTCCACACCAATGTATTGTTATTTTTCTGTGGCGCACTATTTGATATTTCACGATAGAAAATAAAAGATTCATTTTAACTCTGAAACGACAGCTATCGTATATGAATGACTGTGACCAGAATTGTAAAGATTTTATGACAATCGCTAGGGAATCTTGTTCATACGAGGATGGCTCTCCGTTGGAAAGGTCTCAATACATTTTAACGGAAGATTTCTTCTAAAAGTCTTGATCTGATGACTTCTGTTTGTCTACAGCCCTTCCAGTAGCAAGCACGTAGAGTTTCAACGAAGAAGACTTCAGTGGTTTGAATTAACGGTAAAATTATACAATACATCCATAGAGAAATGTGTAACTATGTTAGAGTTAGAAATATTCAGATATGAACATTTTAGAAGCTCTGCCGAGGGATTCGAACCCTGACCTGTGCGTGCATAATCACGAAGCCAAGACGCTAGCAACCGAGCTACATGGCTTCGTGATTATGCACGCACAGGTTAGGGTTCGAATCCCTTGGCAGAGCTTCTAAAATGTTCAATCTGTCTTAAACATACACATCTTCAGATATAAGTTATTTTTATTTTTAATCACACACCTCAGTTAATGAAATATTTCAGCGAAGTTTCAACGTAGAATTCAGAGGTCTGAATCAATGGGAAAGTTATACAATACATTCATGGAGAAATGTGTAACTATGTTAGAGTTAGCCATCTTCAGATATCAGTTCTATTGATTTTTAATCACACACCTCAGTTAATGAAATATTTCAACGAAGTTTCAACGAAGTAGAATTCAGAGAGGTCTGAGAAATGTGTAACTATGTTAGAGTTAGCCATCTTCAGATATCATTTCTATTGATTTTTAATCACACACCTCAGTTAATGAAATATTTCAACGAAGTTTCAACGAAGTAGAATTCAGAGAGGTCTGAGAAATGTGTAACTATGTTAGAGTTAGCCATCTTCAGATATCATTTCTATTGATTTTTAATCACACACCTCAGTTAATGAAATATTTCAACGAAGTTTCAACGAAGTAGAATTCATAGAGGTCTGAGAAATGTGTAACTATGTTAGAGTCAGCCATTTTCAGATATCAGTTATATTGATTTTTAACCACACACCTCATTTAATGAAATGTTTCTTGTAAAAGTCTTGCTCTGGTCATTTCTACGAGTATTGATGTATAGCTTCTCCAGCAGCGAGTTCGTAGAGGTTGAACGAAACAAAGTCTAAAGGGGTTTAAGTTATGGGAAAAAATCGTACAATTCATCCGTAGAGAAATGTGTAATTCATATCAAAGTCAGCCATTTTCAGTTGGCAGAAAAGAGCGAAAGGGGTGAAAACTCTCTCTTTAAAAAGAAACCAGGATTATCTCTCCCCTAAACCTCTTTTTACTCGTTACATTAGCTTAAAAACATCAATTGTCAGTAATATTACTTCTTAATCACACATCTCAATAATAATATCAACGTGAAATTGTTTCTTGCATCCTTAGTTTCGTCAGTCAATGAACTGATTATTTCATGTCAGATTTTGTTACTAAACAGTTAATATTTATCTTCATTAATTAGATGCTGTACCGAGGATATGTATTCAGAATTCAGTGGAATGATAAATCTAGGCTAGCTGTTGCCGGTACGTACATTAATATTCACATGAATATTCAGTGCCTGATAACCCTATTGGATGATAGCCAATCATGGATCAAGACCAACTGTACACAAAAGCTCGAGAGTATTTCATTCATAAGAAAGAAAAATATACTCTAATTTGAGTAGGTTACCTTACTGTGTGATAGCCAATCATAGATAAAGTATTTTTTTTTACAATAATTTGGGTCTTTAATTCATAAGAAAGAAAGATAAAGGAGAAAGAAAGAAGAGAAAGTACCATATTTCGAGTAGGCTGCCTTGTATGGATTTTGATAGTAAAAAATATCGACAAGTTTACTTTCTTAACTTGGAGTACTGTAACCCTTTTTCAGTGCCTATTTTGTAACTTGTGGTGATCTCCATGCGGTTTTATTACATACAGGATCGGACCCTGACATTATCAGATATTGAAAATGAATATCCACGTGGACAAGTTTCACGGCAAAGGAAACACGGACTGTGAGTGACGTTTCGTCTACTTTGAAGTTAGTAGATGAAACGTCAGGAATAAACACTTCACTCCCAGTTAGTGTCTCCTTTGCCGTGTTTAAGCAATATGAACAGACACTACTTAGATAAAAATGTCACCCCTCAAGTTCACATTCAGTTATCTGACGCTTCCTACAGTAAAATCTAAAGAGGAAGCCACGGTATTGATGGAACATGCAGACGAATATTTTCTTTCTGAAAGCAGAGTTTAAGCGATGCTTAAAATTACTCTGACTCACGACATAAAGAAAGTTTAATTTCTGATTTTCGTCAACTTCATTTGGTGCACTGAGGACATCATATTATCTTTTAAAGTTTTGGGGTTGTTAATCGAACGCTTTTATACCTCGTGTATATTCTGAAGTCCCATATGTGTTGGTTAACTTGTATGTGTTTAGTTTATAATGGGCTTACTTTGACAAAACATATGAGACATTTAATTCCGTCTGTCGTCCCCGGATTCGAACCGAGACTCGTGTTATGACGGAGCCATCGCTCTACCAACTGAGCTAACGGGTCCCTTAACTCACTGGTCACCGTCACTGGTGATTCTATTCAGATATCATGAGACATTTCGCGTCGTAACGATATTGGGTGGAGGTAGAGAAGAAGAAACAATGAAATAAATAACTAAGCAAACAAAATAATAAATTGGGAGAGATTGCAGCATATTACATAGGTGTATATTCAAATGAAACCTAACGTTTCGAACTGTACCATATTACATATTCAATCATTTCTATGGGAAGTTTATTCCATCCACTGAGTATGCAGTGGGCTAAACTCTCCCAACTTCCTTCTGGATCAGTAGTTCTCATCTAGTTGTCCAAGGTGGCCTATAATGATTTATTTTTCATTTTTGTGGTACACATGTCGCTCAATGCATTTGGTAGGAAACTGTAGATTGATGTCTGTATCTATATAAAATATGCAGTGCGAACAGTGAATCAGTTTGATTGATTCAGAGAGGGCTGGGACCGTATCTCCTTGCAGAAGGCTCTCACTACGAACTCATCACCAGGCAGAAATCGAACTGCCTGTGTGCATGTGTGTGTATATATATATATATATATATATATATATATATATATATATGTATATATGTATATATATATATATACATATATATTCACGAGAGCGATATGTAGTAACACATTCGTACTTTCATAAAGAGGGCTACAGGTGGTAGCCGATATATAGAAGTTAAGCGTTCTTTTAAGTTTTAATTTACTCCGACTGTGGGTTATTTGTGTGATATACGTATATATATATATATATATGTATATATATATATATATATATATATGTATATATATATATATATATATATAATGTGTGTATGTGTGTGTGTGTGTGTGTGTGTGTGTGTGTGTGTGTGTGTGTGTGTGTGTGTGTGTGTGTGTGTGTGTGTGTGTGTGTGTGTGTGTGAGTGCCTGTAAGAGCTGGACCACAAGTAGCGACGCTTTAGCCCGCTTGGACAACTCTGTTATGTTATATAATTTCTCAATTCTGTTTTAAGAAATATGTTTCACACAAATAGGTATCTTTCCTACTTTTCTATCATTACTCAGAAGGAAATGATCCATGCACCCTTTCCAGTCAATCTGCCAACGTCTTTAATGAGATTCGGGATTATTCGGGATCTGCATATACCAAATGTCTGTGGATTAGTAATATTAGAATCTTGTTTCTTTTCTCCAAGACAAAAAAAAAATAAAAAATGAAAATAAAAAACAAGCTCCTTTTTACTCTATATATTTTTCAAAACAACTTCTCATGGTTATCTCGTGTAATAGGTTCCCTGCTATGTGACCTAAGTAAGCTTTCAAACAGTGTAACGTTGGTATTTCTAAATATTTCTGAAGAGGTGACCTTTGTATTTCCTGATATCTACATTTCTGTCTGCTTCCGCGATGCAACAAGACACCCATGTGTTCAATGTCTCTTAAGATTTAGGCCAGAACTCACAAAATAAGTATCTGCCTCATGTGTAGGAGCGGACGCAGGAAAGGCCGGTCGTTTCTTGATAACTAGCTCATTAGGAAAACTCTGAGGGTCTGTCGAGAAGTTAACCAAACCAGACATGACGTCATCGGAGCTCATTTGAAAGCAAAAGAAAACGGAGAAGCAGAAACATGAATGGCGGGCTTCCAGGAATAGGAAAGGTTAGCGTGGAAATTTATAGTGGTAAAGTCAAGAGAAGTAAAGATGAAAGTGTAGGTGAAGGAATTCCAAAGAAGCATGACTACAAGGCAAACAAGGTATAAGTATGGAATGCAAATCAGAAGACAGTTGAAAGGAGTAGAAGGTACATACATATACTAAAGGCTCTTTCCCCCTTACAAGGGAGGTAGCCAACAAAAAAAGGAATAGATAATTGGTGAACAATGTATTTGGTGAATTGACAAACTTACATTTTCTTGCCTAGTTCGAGCATTCTGAATTCAAATATGAAATCAGATTCTCTCTAAATGCTACAGAATTTTCGTGATATCAATAACTGATCCTATACAATATTTTTCATTTGATCACTCCTATCGTCATGCCCTGATATGATTTTCAATAATCCTTTTGCGGTATTTATAGTAAAGCAGGTGTTTTTGCACAAACATTTTATTGCATATGAGAAGAAACACACACACACATACACACACACACACACACACACACACACACACACACACACACACACACACACACACACACACACACACACACACACACACACACACACACCACGAGCGTTGGTCCCCTTCTCGTAATACAAATAGGTAAATACACACACACGTGAACACACACACACACACACACACACACACACACACACACACACACACACACACACACACACACACACACAAATACGAATGCACGCAAAACATACGAATTCGCACACGCACAAAACATATAACATCACCGATTTAAAAAAATTGTAATATTTGTCTTTCTAGCCCTTGCATTTGAGGTTTCCTGCCGTCCCTTCCCTTGACCTCACTCTGCCTGACAACCTTGACACTATCGTCTTTTTCTGCGTCCGCTCATGTTCCTCCAATCCTTTCACCTTACTCTGGCTCGCGACTGCTACATCCACGTTTTTTCTCTCTGGAAAGCTCATAGCTCTCCGGATTTAAATCTATTTACTTCGTTTTCTATACTCTCTGTTTTCATTTCCTTCTATAACCAGTCTCGGGTAATTTACGTCTGTGTCACATGGGGAGGGTTGTTGTTGAAGCAAATGTCACTTTATTTACCAATTCCCATGCTAGTTTTAGTCCATCTGAATGTTTAAGTATTTTGTGTTGTTAGTTATTTAATGAACGAAATCAGTTGGGAAGTCAGAAATGTTGAATCTACTTTTTAATTTTCCTGAACTTTTTTTCTGTTCCGCTCTTATTAGACTAGATTGACCTGGTCTTGTTTAAAAGATATTTTTCTAAATTATCTTAGCGAGTGTTGTTTCCCATTGTGGCAATAGACTGTTCTACAGTTCAAAGTTTGAAGAATCATTTAGATAAGTACAAAGCGTCTCCTTTCGATACTCTTTGTCATTGAAACGCAATATAACTTAACATATGCATAGAGATGGATTCATACGTGTGAAGAAGAACCGGGTTATGTCCGCAACAGATACCAAAAGTTGTTATTTCTCTTGGCTGCTGGAAATCGTGGACAAATATCGCGTTTCCTTCCAGTCAAGCGCTTCATTGGGAGTCAATTCACAGGAGTTTCCTATATTTGTACATAAGCTGGTTGCACTATTTATGGCACATAATTTATATCGAAGGCTAATATAGATGGCTCTCTGCAAGACTACCGTGAAGAACCTATGGCTCTTTATTAGATGTATAGTAATTGTCCCGGAGTTTGAAAAAAATAGTAAATAATAATTATGACAAAACACAGCGCTGTAAGCTGCCACCTTTGGACAAGGCGTTGGGGTATATCTGTATAAAGTCGCAACAGTTCTCATAGATTGGGCTGTTTGAGCGATGAAGATCTCAGCTAGATGTTGATCAGGAGTCCTGCACGTGATCCAAGATAATGATGGTGACGCACGCATGTTCACACACACGCGCACACACACACACGCACACACACACACACACACACACACACACACACACACACACACACACACACACACACACACACACACACACACACACACACACACACACACACACATAAACATACATAAAGTACATATATACAAACACAAGTACACACACACGTAGATATACATACATACATACATACATACACACATACACATGCATACATACATAGATACATACATGCACACACACACACACACACACACACACACAAACACACGCGCGCACACACACACACACACACACACACACACACACACACACACACACACACACACACACACACACACACACACACACACGAGGTGCATATACAGAAGGCTGTGCGCCTACAGCACGTATATTTAAACTGTATTTTCATATACACATATACTGAAATCCATGTGCACATACTAACATACACATACATACACACACAACCATGCACACACAAATACACACGCACACACAATAATACAATGGCACTGTGTTGTAGTGAAGGTGAAACTTTTGCACGGGTCAGTTTGCTGGCATCGATCTGGCCCCTCTCCCCTCCCCTCTTCCTCTCCCCTCTCCCCTCTCCCCCTCCCCTCTCCCCCCCTCCCCTCTCCCTCTGCCCCCCTCTCCCCTCCGTGTCCCCCCTCATTCGTTCTCCCTCCGCCCTTTCGTTACTCTCCCGTTTCCTTCTCTCTGCTTTTACTTTCTTTTCCATCTTTGTTTACACATAAAAGTATCTGTGTTTTGAAATTTCTTTTATTTTTTTATTTTTTTTTTATTTCAAGTGCCTCTACCCTTTCCCAATCTATATACCGTCTACTATTTATTTCCCTTAACTTGTCCTTTTTTTCTTTTTCTTTTTTTTTTTGGTATCCCCTTTATTTTTTTTTATTATTATTATTTTTTTTTTGCTATCCTCCCCCACACTCCACCACCACCGCCTCCACCTCCACCTCCACTTCCACATCCACCATATCCACCCCGGCCTTCTTTCCAGCCTTGGTGTCCTCCATTCCTCTTTCCTCTTGGAAGCCTGCCTTATTCTTTCTTTCCTCTTTTATCTGCTTTCCTTCTTTATCTTTTCCTTATTTTCCTTCCATTTTCTCTCCCGTTCTTTCTTTATCGTCATGGCGTTTCTTAATTTTTTCCTCTGTCTTAAGTCTTGCATCATTTTCTTTTCCTCTTCCTTGTTCTGTTGTCTCTTTCATATTGTCACCTTCTTTTCTTTTCAATTCTTATCTTCCATCTTCCTCTTGTAGTTCCTTGTGTCCTAAAACATTCCTTTCTTCTTTCCTATATTCATTGTCTTTCTTCTCTTTTTTCCCCATTCGTTGCTTCTTTTTTCCTCTCTCTCTTTCCCTCTGTCCTCTCTATTACTCTTATTCCACTCTCATAAAAAATATCTTTTTCTTTTCAACCACATTTCCTTCTCTTTTCGTCTTTATATTTTTACTCCGCCATTTCCTCCTCTTTTACTCTCTTTTTTATGCTTCTGCATCTTATATATCTTTTTCATTCTCTTTATCTTTCTCTTTTTCATTCTCTTTATCTTTCTCTCCTACTCTCTTCTTCTCTCCATTGCTCCTTCATCCTCTTCATTTTCTAATCTCTTCGTCCTATTCCTATTTTTTGTTTTGGTTCTCTTCTTTTCTGTATTCCCCTTATTTCTTTTCTCCTGGTTTTCTCTTCTTCTTCCTCTTTTTTATTTTTCGTCCTCATCATCTTTATGTTCTTCTTCCTTTGTTTCTTCCTCTGCTTTTTCCTCTTACTCTTTTTCTTCCTCTTATTTCTCTTCTTCCTCTTCCTGCTCTTTCTCTTGTAATTCAAGCTCTTCCTCTTCTTCCTCTTCTTCTTCTTCTTCTTCCTCCTCCACTTTTTCTTCCTGTTCTTCCTCTTCGTCCTCGTCCTCCTCTTCTTCCTCTTTTTCCTCTTCCTCATCATCTTCCTCTTTTTCCTCTTTTCATCGTCTTCAACTTCCTTCTCATCTTCCTCTTTCCCCCCCTCTTTTTTGCCCTCATCTTCTTCCTATCCCTCTTCTTATTTTCTTCTCCTTCCTCTCTTTCTTCCTCCTCTTTTTCTTCGTCCTCTTTTTTTCGTCCTCCTCGTCTTCCTCGACTTCCTTGTCTTCTTCGTCTTCCTCGTTTGTCCTTTTCTTCTTCTATTTCGTTTTTGCTTCCTAATTCATCAATTTTTCCTCTTTCGTATTCCTCCTCCTGCTCATTATTCAGCTTCGGTTTTCTTCCTATCCTCTTCTCATTCTCATTCCTTTTCACTCTTTTTCTTTTCTCCTCTTTGTTTCCCTTTTCTTCCTCCTTTTCTTCCCTCTCCTTTCTCTTTTCCTCCTCCACCTCTTCCTCCCATCCTTGTTCTTCTTCGTTTCTTCTTCCTATATCCCTTTCCTTCTAACTCCTATACCTTCCACTCCTCCTCCATCTCCTCTTCCTCCTCCTCTTCCTTCTCTTCCTCCTCTTTCTCCTCTTCCTTTTCTTCCTCCTCCTCCACCACCACCACCTTCTTCAACACCTCCTCTTCCTCCTCCTTTTCCTCCTCCTTCTCTTCCTGCTCCTCATTCTTTTCCTAATCTTCCTCCTCTTCCTCTTCCTCCTCTTCCTCCTTTTCTTCCTCTTCCTTCTCTTTCTCTTTTACCTCATTCTCACCACCTCATCCCTCTCCCACCCCCACCTCCTCATCCTCCTTCTCCTCCTTGTCCTTGTCTTCTTCCTCCTCTTCCTCCTTCACCCTCTCCCCACCTTCTCTCCGTCCCCCAACTCCTCCACTCCTCCCCTTCTCCTCCTCCACTCCTCCTCCTCCTCCTCTCCATGATCTTTGTGCAAACCACTCCTCCTTCTCTCCCTCTCTCCCTCACCCTCCTCCTGCTCTTCGTCTTGCTCGTTTTCCTACTCTTCCTCTTCCTCCTCCTCCTCCTCCTTTCCCCTCTTCGTACTTCCTCTCCTCCTCCTCCTCGTCCTCCTCCTCCTCCTCCTCGTCCTTCCACCACACTTCTTCCTCCTACTCTACCTACCCTTCCTCTATATTCTCTTTGACCTCCTCTTTGTCCTCATCTTCCTCTTCGTCATCCTCCTTTTCGCCCTCTTGCTCGTCCACCTCCTTTTCCACCTTCCTCCCCCTCCTCCTCCTCGTCCACCTCCTCCTCGTCCACCTCCTTTTCCACCTTATTCCTCCTCCTGTTTCTCATCCTCTTTGTCCTTCACAATTTCTCCTCCTCTTCCTCGTTTCTTTATCCTCCTCCTCTTCTTTCGCCTCCTCCTCCTCCTCTTTACTCTTTACT
>NC_134787.1:56979808-56984808 GCF_046742065.1 Oratosquilla oratoria
ACTACCACCACCACTACTACCACCACCACTACTGCCACCACCACTACCACTATTACCACCATTACCACCACCACCACAAACACCACCACCACTACAACCACCATCATTATTATAAACATCACCACCATCACCACCACCACTACCACCAGTACTACCACTACCACCACTACCACTACTACCACTACTATCACCACTACCACTACTACCACCACCACTACCACTACTACTACCACCACCACCTCTATTACCACCACCACCACCACCACTGCCACCACCACCGCTGGAAGAGGCCAACCATTACCAGCACCTTCCGATCTAGTCCGGTCTCCTTCCTTCCTTCCTTCCTTCTTCGACCTCTGACGCGGCCCTTCCGGTCTATCTTTCTTTCCTCCCTTGAACCAGTATCTGTACTCTCCCTACTTCCTCCCCCAAACTCCTTAGTCTCTTCCTTCCCTGGCTTGCGCTTCCTGTCAACTGTCCGGGCCTGAGGGATTCTCGGCAGAGTTTTTTTAATTTTTTTTAGCCCGTACTCATGTACTGCTGTTCTTTAGCCACTTGGAGACTTCAAGAAATAGAAAAAAATTTGCATCCACTGCCTACCACTGGTTTTTGATTTGTGGACCCACTTATGAAATTCTTTGGGACTCCAGGAGCCTGCTTACCCCAGGATGAGATCCACTGGATTCATGAAGAACGATCAAACACTTTGGATACGATCTGCTATGGCCTTGCCAAGTCGATCGAGGCCAGTGTTTTCCCTTTTCTTCAGGCGACCCCAATGTGATTCTCATGATATGACCACGCCACAACTAATCTATTTGTATATGTGTTTATATAAATGATTAATTGTTGACTGTAAAAAGTAATCTGTGTATCTGTGTACTTGTCTGCGTTGCTTATGGGTTTTTATCACGTGTGCATGGTTATTGTATTGTATATGTGTTAATATACAGTATATGACTAGTTGTTGACTGTAAGACGGAATCTGTGTATCTGTGTACTTGTCTGCGTTGCTTACGGGTTTTTATCGTGTATGCATGATTATTGTATTGTATGTGTTAATATATATGACTAGTTGTTGAATGTAAAAAGTAATCTGTGTATCTGTATCTGTGTACTTGTCTGCGTTGCTTCCGGGTTTTTATCGCGTGTGCATGGTTATTGTATTGAATTCATATAATTTTGCAAAAAAAAAAAAAAAAAAAAGAATAGCATACAAGATGCCTTGGTGACCTCGGATAAACGCTTGGAGACCCAAGAGTTTGGAAGCAATAGTCTAGACCAGGGGTTCTCAGCCTTACTTGGCCTATTCACCCCTTTCACCATTTGTCAGAATGTCATTCCCCCCCTCCTTTCCAAGATTGTCTGTTTCAAAAGGTGCATTCTAAATAATATGCAAATATTACTCAAAATCCTTTTATTTTTTCCAAATTAGTATATATTTTTCCCAAATTAGTATAAATCCAGCCCAGGTGACAGGCCAGATAGGCCAAAACCTATAATTGCTTTCCTCACCCCGTAAGCTGACTGTGGTCACAAATCACCCCCAGAAATACCAAAATTCCCCCCTGGGGGTGAATTTCACCCCTAATGAGAACCCTAGTCTAGACGATCCTACATCTTCGTGGAGACTCCTACAGATTCTGCTGAAATCAACACCAAACGAGTTCAGGACTTCAATCTGAGATAGTTTACCATCGAGATGCTGGGGTTCACCCTTGTGATAAACAAAATCGTACTGCGTCTTCCACTTCATGCATCTTCCACTTCATGCATCTTCCACTTCATGCATCTTCCACTTCATGCGTCTTCCACTTCATGCATCTTCCACTTCATGCATCTTCCACTTCATACGTCTTCCACTTCATCTAGAGCAGCGTTTCCCAGCCTGGGGTGCTGGGAAGTGATGCATACAAAGATTACATTGACATGTGTATCATTGATTACCTAGTTGTGCATATTCGACTTTTTCCATGCTATTTTATATCTCTAAGGTATTCTTACTTCTACAAATAATATTGTCAATTTGTTTCAGTTCTAAGGAATCAAGAAAATAAAATCATCAAGCAGTACACTTCACTTTCTTTTATCCTTCTAGTAACAAGATAGGGGTGTTGGACTGCTTAGACATGACAACAGGGGGTGCTATGGTCGGAAAAAGTTGGGAGACGCTGAAATCTAGACAGTACAACACCGTTTCGAAAATATAAGAATTTTTTTTTGTGGAAAAACGATCACCGCTAAGCGAGCTTGTGAGGCTTCCTGTGCCCAATTAAGCCAAAGCGTCTTGGGGATTTTATCAACCTGAGGTGGACGGGTGCTCAGGACTCGAATGACGTGACCTCCATAGCTTGGTGATATATGGTACAAATCTTGTTCTGTTTTACGGGTTTCCTCGGAAGGACAGAGAGGTCCAAGTGAGTGCGAGAACATTCGAGATCTCGGCTTCTTCTTATCTCGACTCTGTCTATATCTCTCTCTCTCTCTTTGTCTTTCTATCTTTACCTTTATCTCTGTCTTTCTGTCTCTACCTTTTTCTCTTTCTTTCCTTACCCCTCTCTGTTTCTCTCTCTATTTCTCTCTATTTCTCTCACTTCTTCTATCTATTTCTCAATTCTCTCACTACTTCCTCTACTTTTTCTCAATTCTCTCTATTATCTCTCTCTCTATGTCTCTCTCTCTCTCTCTCTCTCTCTCTCTCTCTCTCTCTCTCTCTCACACACACACACACACACACACACACGCACACACACGCGCGCGCGCACGCCCGCACGCACGCACTCAGTCCTTTCTCACGAGCCCCTCTGTAATTATTCCCTTGCTATCTCTCTGTCCTTCCTCCTTCTTCATTTACTTACTCGTGTCCTTTCTAATCCTTCCTATTAAGTCATCCTTACCATTCTGGATGCTTTCCTGTCCTTGGATGTATATGTACATATATATATATATATATATATATATATATATATATATATATGTGTGTGTGTGTGTGTGTATCTATCTATCTATCTATCTATCTATCTATATATATATATATATATATATATATATATATATATATATATATATATGTCGTAAGTGTAGTTGGAAACACACGATTCTTAGTCTTGGGTTTATTCCTGACTAGTTTCACAGGTATGATTTTTCAAAGTATTCCTTTGAAAAAGCATACCTGCGAAACTAGTCAGGAATAAACTCATGACTAAGACCCCTGTGTTTCCTACTCCGCTGACGTCAACCTATCATAATGTCTCAACATATATATATATTTATATATATGTATATATATATATATATATATATATATATATATATATGTGTGTGTGTGTGTGTGTGTACATGTATATATATATATGTGTGTGCGTATATGTATATGTATATATATATGTGTGTGTGTATATGTATAATATGTGTGTGCATATGTATATAATATATATATATATATATATATATATATATATATATATATATATATATATATATATATTTCTTGTCGCCTCTTCCGCACATCTCTCCACCTTTTCGACTTTCTTCTTTTCATAAATAACCCCATAATCACCGATGCCATTTTGTGGGAGAAATTTGCTCACATGGGATGTTTTGTGAGCAAATTACATGTTGCAATGAACTTGTTTGTGTATATGATAATTCCTCCTTTTTGTGGAAAAAAAAACGTGGAAATCCAGATTTCCTTGTGGGTAATTTTGTGGAAAAAATCTCACTCATTTGTGGGAACTGACATAGATCACAGTGGCAACACTGCCCATTATCTTAACTCCCTCTCACTCGTCTCCCCATCATTCTATGTCATTTCTTTTACTTCCCTTACTGTTTTCTATTTTATTTTGCCTCTCTTTTCTTCTTCATTTTCTTTGTCCTGGTTCCTTTCGCTTTGGAATCCATTTTCGTACATTTTCTTCCTTTAAATTCCTCTTTATCGCAAACTCTGCATCTGGCAACTTTCTCCTCTCGTTCTTCCCGTTTTCTACCTTTCACACCCTCCCACTCCTCTCCCCTCTCCTTCCTACAGTCTTCGCCTCATATCAGTGCTTTCTTTACTGAAAGAGCAAATTGAGAGAGGAATTAAAGACGAAAGAAATGCGAAATATTAAAAGAAGACAGTAAGAAGAAATAATATTAGCACAATAATTATGAAACGATAAGGAATAATTGAAAGAAAACGAGCATAGTAGAAAGAAAAGGAGAAGAGAAGAGAACTAATGCCGACAAGATGGAGTAGTGAAGAAGAAGACAAATATAGTATATCGACAGAAAGGAAATGCTAATAGCTGTCGCTCCAGTACATGGTCCAATACCATTGTTAATCGAGCACATAAACACACACACACACACACACACACACACACACACACACACACACACACACACACACACACACACACACACACACACACACACACACACACACACACACACACACACACACACACACACACACACACACACACACACACACACACACACACACACACACACACACACACAGGTATACATGCACACACGCACGTACACACACACACACACACACACGCTCTCACACACACACACACACACACACACACACACACACACACACACACACACACACACACACACACACACACACACACACACACACACACACACACACGACTCGGTGGCGCGGTTGATAGAGTACTGGACTGCCAGTACGGAGGTGGGTCAGTACTTGGTTCGAATCCTGCCCAGGGCCGAAATTGTTTCGGTATCGTTGCGCTTCGGGTCGTTACTCCGACTCTCGTGGGCGGGGAGTTGGGTGTGTGTGTGTGTGAAAGGTCATAGCATTACCCATAGATCGGTCATACGAGCTCTGAGCTCTCTTCCGGGAGGGAAATAGCTGTCGATCACGAGTCCAAAGACCAAGGTGAATACACACACACACACACACACACACACACACACACACACACACACACACACACACACACACACACACACACACACACACACACACACACACA
>NC_134787.1:56992308-57004808 GCF_046742065.1 Oratosquilla oratoria
GGTTGGGGGTTGTATATATATATGTATGTATATATATATATATATATATATATATATATATATATATATATATATATATATATATATATATATATTATTGTTATTGTTATTGTTATCATTTTTATTATCATTATCTATTTATTTATATATATTTATTTATTGATTTTTAATGAGTGTGGAATGTCACTCCCACCGGCTTTGCTTGAGCCTATGGGGTGGGTGCTTATGGAAGACACAGCTTGCTAGAGATAAAATGGGAGGTTTAGCTTGTCAGAGAAGCATAGAGGGGAGGCAGCGTAAAGGTTATACTGTACAGGAGCTTGTACGTGAAATGATACTTGCTCCTGGGCTCCGAGGGGGTGACTGATAGGTTCAAAAAGGATACTGGGTGGTATAATTTGACTATACAATTAGTTTACCACTCTATATTTGTCTCTGGCAGGGTTATATTTTTCTATCAAAAGAGCTTCATAAGTAGAGAGATTGTTGGCATCAGAGATTTTTGGTGTTCGTCACAATCATGTCTCGTGTAAGTATGGAATTATATGTAGCTTGGATTAGCTTTTTGACGGTTCTCGTATGTTAGTGTAAGGTGAGTGTTTTGCTTAGTGTGTTAATAATACCGACGTATCTACTTGGTGATGTAGTTTGTGACCTTCCTTAAGGTAAACAAATTCATAGATGACTTTGGTTTAATTTAGTGGTCGTGGCATGGTTTATCATCATTATTAGTTTGGATGTTTTGGGGTGTTTCTATTTTTAGAATACGAGACTCGGGTCAAGAGCTGGTCCAATTTTGTCTATTTCCCACAGCGTACATTAATTTGTTTTATACTCCGCTGTCATTTAATTGGAGTAGAATTCTTGGATGGTGCTTGTGAGTAGATTGGGGTCATTGTGTTCCATGCATGTGTTCATAAATATCTTCCTTTCTTGGTCTCCTTGATTTTGAATTGGTAGCATTGAGAATTCCTTTAATTCTACTAATGACCCTTCTACGGAAAAGAATAGGCGAAAATAAAAAGATCTGTATATTTCGATCACTATCTCTGATCATCTTCATACGCTGAAGAGGATCACAGATAGTGATCGAAATATACGGATCTTTTTACTTTCGCCTTTTCTTCTCCGAAGGTGGGTCATTAGTATAATTTTACCAATGTGCTACGACATTACTTTGTTGTGATTCCTTGTAATATTGTATATTTATTATTGTATTTTGATTATGTATTTATAATGTATGTTCAATGCATTATTATATGTGAGAACCAAGCGCGGGGCTGTGTTTTTCTCGCCAAATCTGAGCTTGGTGGCGTGGCTTGGCGTCAAAGGCAGTCATGATTCTGCCTCCAAACTGGCCGCACGCTTGTCTTTAGCGCTGTAAAATTGCTAATTCATTTGCTCAAGTGTTTCATTGGCTACCATTACAATTGTCGAGTAACCGTTATTTAACAATAGTTACTTAACTCGGGGAAGTTTCCGCCTGGGAGGACTGTCATATAAAAACGTTTTCGTAAATACTCCGGGTGAGTAAGAGGGTAACACACTAAGCACTGACCGTGAGACAATATCCTGTGTCTGAAGACTGGTGGCATACACGTTTAGTACCCACAGGAGGATACGTTAATGAAGGCGTCCAAGAGAGGACGCTGGACTCAAACACGTTTACAAGAAGAGTTTTGTTGTTTGTACAGAGCACGTCAGTAGATTTGAAAAAAAAATCTACTTCGGAGAACCTTGAGATTATCTTCGTTCTACATCGCTATAAATGTCATCTACGTAGCGCGCATATACTTTTTGTCATAGTATGTGCCTGTTCTTTATTTCATACGTATAAAAGTTAGGTTAGCCATAATTCATTCGCACGCACGCACACACACACACACACACACACACACACACACACACACACACACACACACACACACACACACACACACACACACACACACACACACACACACACACACACGGACATACATGGCCATACATATAGACACATGCACATAAACGCTCACGCATGCACGCATACAAACGCACGTGGGCAAATCAAAACCGCACATATATGCACACGCACACACACACACACACACGCTCGCACACACACACACACACACACACACACACACACACACACACACACACACGCACGCACACGCATGCACCCCTCCACACGTCATATACACAATCGCTCACTCGCGTGCGCGTGCGTGGGCATGTGGGTGCATGTGAATGTGTTTTAGTTTTGTGATTTGGTTTTCTATCTCGCTGATTCTTCGTCCTGCCGAGGTCTCTAGTCGTCTATTTTTGGGAAAAAATGCAATTGAGAAATTCCATGCGCACTTCACCTTGGTGCATTTTTCTCCGAGTTCTTGTCTATTCATCTATTATCATTGGTCTTGTTTTGTCGCTTAGTTTGTGCACAGTTGATTGAACCTCATAAACCCGGTGTATTGACTTGACTATGCAGGATCCCATTTTGTACTATGATAGAACAAATTATTATTCATTCCTATTCCTAACCACAGTGAACATTTATGTTGACATCATCATATTATTCATAATTGTATCATTGTTTGCGAGTATTTCTCTTCTTGTCACTATAGATGTCAATCAATCAATCGATCAAAGAAATTTCATTTAGAAATTAAGAATTGATTCGAAGCTCTAAGAACTAACGAGGACACCGTGGGAGATATTAATTTGAATTTAGTGAATATCATTAGGGAATCGGCAGAGAAAGTGTGAAGTACAAAAACATTAGAGAAAACAAATACTCTAAAGGTACAAATGATCTAATTAAAAGAAGAAGGACCATGCAGATTGAATGTAGGAAAGACGAAATAGAAAGAGTAGAACTAAACAAGCTTATCAACAAAAGGCAGAGACTATACTGTAGATGTGGGATGATTTAAATATGAATTATTGACATACATATTTACCATCCCTCCTTTCATCCTTATGCTGATATAAATTTCATGATCATTTGCAATATATGTGTTTTGGTCGTTACTGCTGCTTTTATAACTTTGTCATTGTTAATAAGTCATGTCAGTGGATAGCGTGTCGAGCTCACGAGCTGGTGGTCGTGAGTTCGATTCCCGGGACCTGCTGCGGGTTATGTCGCGTTGGAACAGCGCTGGCCAGGTGGGGAGATGACCCAACGCCGGCTTAAAAAAAAAAAAAAAAACAAAAAAAAAAAAAACACGTAACAGCTTTGCTCTACAAGAGGTTTCTCACTTTCCACAGCATAGGAGTGGGATGGTAAATTTAGTTAGTATGATTAGCAGCTTTGTCTAACATTTCATACTACATGCTATATTCTGTAAGTTTAATTTCCTGCCAACAAAATAAATCTTGCGAAATGTTCATTAATATATGATGGCTAAATTATGAAAAATTGCAAAACAAAGACATTGTAAAACTACAAATCAACTGTTCAGTAATAATATTTTTATGAGTCTGTGTGTGTGTGTGTGTGTGTGTGTGTGTGTGTGTGTGTGTGTGTGTGTGTGTGTGTGTGTGTGTGTGTCTGTATGTATGTGTGTGTGAGGTCACAGCATTACCCATATATTCATTACTATTATCTTATTAGTGCCATCAACAATTTGTCACCTACCGATTTTCCTAGCGTCCTCACCGGATCTTTCTTCCTTCCTTGACCTCTTGCATTTGAACAAGGAAGTCCCAAACTCCGATATAATTCAAAGATCTCCAGACCCTAAGGCAAGCTTTCAGAGCGAGGACTCAGGAATGCTGTCTTCTTTTTATGAACTCTACTACAAGAGCAGTTCTAAGGCTTTACCAAACCTGCTGCAGACAGAGAGATTTAACTCGGTTTAAACCTGACCCTTGGTATTTCGTTACTAATTGAAGGTTAAGGGTGACGTATGAGTCTATATCTCGTAATACTTCTCCGTTATGTCTTTGCTATTAGTGAGTCGACCGAGAGGCTAATCCTTGCCTCGAGGAGGCACGTCGAGCTGCCAGATCTTCTTCCGTGCCATGAGAGAGAGAGAGAAAAAAAGAAAGAATGTAAGAAGGGGAAAAGTAAAAAATAAAATAAAATGTTCCACGAGATTGTGTGTTGCCAAGTGAATATCTGCAGGGGCCTTTGTCAGGAGCTTCGAAGAAATTGCTAGACTTTGCCTCTAACAGGAAGACAGTCCGGATTATTCCTGGTCATTTCCACTCGAAGAAATTCCTCGTTTCTGCCGAGAACGTCCCCGTAATTAGCTTCTGAAACAATGCGGACGCAGAACTCCTGAAGTCTACACCTGGGTGAGACGGGCGTTCTTCGTGACCTTCGACTGAAGGAGGGAGTGGGTGGGTAGGTGGGTGGGTGGATGGGCGGGTGCGTTAGGGTCGAGGACCAAGAATCTCGTCACACTACTTCTACTCGGCCTCCTGGAGTCTTCACCACAAGTGGACGTGTCCAGATTCGGTGTGGCAACAAAGAAAAGAATTGAAATGTTAAAGAAGGTGACTAGATTTTCCAAACAGTTGGATGCTGCTATTGGCACGACAAACAAGAAAACATCTTAAACTAGGTCAAGGTTTGTTTCAGGAAATCTAAAAAGAAAAGCAGCCGACGGTTTTATATTTGGGATCTAGGTCCGTATTTTTTTTTCAGAATTCATTAATTCGTTGACGACTGGATTGAGCATAAAAAGACATCTAGTTTACAGCCAGACAATAACGATGCTCTTGTTATGAAGGAGTAATATTTCATACCGACATGTACAATCCTTTGTCTTGGTTAAGCTTTGTACATGTTTCAATTGCCATAACTTTTCATTTCTTTTGAATGACTCCTTGTTAATACTATAATATTATTCGCATAACATTCTTTTGTGCAATAGCTAAGAGTTTCTTGTTTTCCTTTCAGGTAACGTGGTCTGCTTCGTATAGTTGTGGTCATGCCGGCGTTGTGCCGGCCACTGAAGAGGGTGCCGGCCACTGAAGAGGGTGCCGGCCACTGAAGAGAACGGCAGGTTCCCGGTCGTACGCTGTAAGGTCTGCCAGCCATATCATTTTTTAATGTTTTGTTGGCCCTAAATGCCCACGAAGTGTCATCTGTGGACATCTGCACTTAAACCAGTGGTATATCAGAACTGCACCAATTTAACCTTTCATTGTTGTCGTATTAATGCAGTATTATTTGCATGAAAAACCCCTGTATCACAAGAGAACTAATGTATGTAGGCGTGTATTAGATTCTCAGGAACTAAAGTAATTATGTTAACAAAGTTATGATATCCATGTGTGATTTAAACGATATCATCCATGTGTTATGAGTATAATGTCATCCATGTACAATGCGTATGATGTCATCCATCTGTGATGTATACAATGCCATCCATGTGTTACGTGTATAATGTTATTCATGTGTGATATGATGTCATCCATGTGTTATGAGTATGATGTCATCGATGTACAATGCGTATGATGCCATCCATCTGTGATGTGTTCAATGTCATCCATGTGTGACGTGTATGATGTCATCCGTGTATGATATGATGTCATCCATGTGTTATGAGTATGATGTCATCCATGTACAGTGCGTATGCCATCCATCTATGATGTGTACAATGTCATCCATGTGTGACGTGTATGATGTTATCCATGTGTGATATGATGTCATCCATGTGCTATGAGTTTGATGTCATCCATGTACAATGCGTATGATGTCATCCATGCATGACGTGTATGCTGTTATCCATATGTGATATGATGTCATCCATGTGTGACGTGTATGTCATCCACCTGTACATCCCTACGTGACACATATCCTATTCCGAAGACAGTCGTTTATTTATAAAGCAAAAGCTCTGGAACTAGCGACAGGAATAGATTCCGTTGCCACGTTTGCAATGCGTAGGTCTTTTAAAGCCATCGTTCATTTGTTCCATTCGCTTTTAGAAACGCGAAAGGGCAAGGGAGAGAGGAAAAAAGAGAAAAAGAGAGAGGAAGGAGGAAGTGGGAGGGGAAGTAAAAGAGAGGAAGGAGAGGGAAGCGAAGGTGGAGAGAAGAATGGAAAGGAGGATGGGAAACGTGGTGATAACTAACTTAAATCAAAGAGAAATATTCGGCTTTCTCAGTCTAGCCATCTAGTTCACTGATGCTGTTCCTATTATCCCTTGGCGATTTCCTTCAATTGAGGGATAGTCACTCCCCCCCCCCAAACCCCATGGTAACATGCGTACTCACATACCTTCATACCTACTTACATGCGCACATACGTACTTACACGCGTACATACGTACTTACATATGTACCTACGTACTTACATACGCACGTACGTACTTACGCATGAATACTTGCGCACATACGTTCTTACATACATACATACATACATACATACATACATACATACATACATACATACATACATACATACATACATACATTCATATATACATACATATATACATGCATACATATATACTTACGTATATACATACATACATACATACATACATAGCCTACATATATACATACATACATAATACGTGAGTACATACATAGATACACACATTCATACATACATACATACATACATACATACATACATACATACAACGGATGGCAACATCTTCCAGGTCCCGAGGGGCCACTAGAATGCAATGGGGCCGTGTCGCGTCCTCGTTTCGAGACGAGGAACAGAAAAACGGAGATCTTTTTCCCTTCACATCCACGTACACACTCATACTTCTTGACCATTGAAAACCCGGTAACGACGGCACTCAGGTCAAAGCTTACTCTGTCCTATAGATGGCCGTGGGAGAGAGGAGGGTAGGGAGTCCAGAGAACGAAAAGAAGCGTCTGGTAACTGTTTGGTGATAGAGTTGCCAGACACCACTTGCGGGAGAATTGGTAGGGTTATAGTTTTTGAACGGTTTTGGAAGTTTCTCGTAGTCGACTAATGAGATTCGTCGGCAGATGGAGAGGAATTAGAATGTCCTTTGCCAAAAAGATGGGTTGTCCTTTTATTCTGTGAGCAAAATTGTGTAAAAGCATCACTTGTGTTGTGAAAGACAACTACAATTATGGGAAAACTATCTAGATCTACTCACTAAAGTCGCCTAGCGGCAGAAAAAAAATGCAATAAACGAGAATTTCACCTGAGAATCCTTTTCTTTTTCTTTGTAGACAATTCTCTCGGTTGTAATTCTCTAAAATTGACAAAATTGCAATACTCGGAATGAAAATTCCGAAATCTAGAAAAACCTGGATAACAGAAGTATTATTTTGAATAAATTTAGAAAGCATTTCCGTTACGACCGTTGGAAATTTGAATTCAAGATATCCTCCGTTGAGAAAAATATTCGTTATTCTTTCGTCTGATGGACCCGATGACCGCTGCAGCACAGACATATATATATATATATATATATATATATATATATATATATATATATATATATATATATATATATATATATATATATATTGCGACAAATACCAGAGTATTTCATTTAGCTAAGGGACATACAGTAACAGCACAACCTCAGTTGGGGCCCATCCCACGGCTGAATAAAATCGCTTGTCACAATTTACAAAAAGACAGAATCGAGTTACTGTGCTGTAAAGGGTGACACGAAGAAACGTAAGGAGAGGATTCAGTTTGGAGGGTCTCATGTGGCCCACAATATCAAATCACCGAAATCTCATGATAGTTGTTCACGACAGTAAATCGCTGAGACGGATACAGACCTTTTATCAGAGCTGGCACGTTCCTCGGTGCGTTCCTACATGCGTTTCTATGCGCGTTCCGCTTTAGTTTGGCCGCGGTTAGCGCCCCCAAACTATTAAAACTGAGACAGGTTCATACCGAAATAAAAGTCCGGTAGGCCACATACTTTACAAAAGAAATTTTTCGTAGGTCACATCTAAAAGGTAGGCCACATACTATACCGGCACCTATATTGCTTTAATAGTTTGGGAGTGCTAACCGCAGCCAAAGTAAAGCGGAACGCACTGAGGAACGCACCGAGGAACGCGCCACGCACCGAGGAACACGCCCAGTTCTTCCTTATATCATGTAGTGGGTGTGCCCACGTACGAATGAAATCTTCTGTTAATAGCTGAAAAAAGGACTCAGTCTTAAGGTGGCGACACAATAAGCACTTTTCGCTAGCATGCTAATTGTTTTTTGCTGCTTCGATTGAGTAGAATCGACCTCGGTTACAGTATTCTAGACTTCCGTGAGGACAGCTCAACAATGTGTCTAACGCTCGTACAGGTTTAACTTCTTAGTTCGTCATTTAGCTTTTCACTATATGATGCAAGAGTAATTTGACATCTTGAAATCTGAAAAATAAAAGATCGTAACCAAAGTAGTTTCTACTAAACGAGGTAGCAAAAGCAAATAGCACGCTAGCGTGACTTTAACACTTTTGAAACAACATTTGCTGATTAGGCGGTGGAACAATGTCTTCCATTTTCTTTGCGATGCCGTCAGAATCCGCCGGCATGATTTCGCTCGATGACCTAACATAAGAACATAAGAATGAAAGAGACTTCAAGAGACCATAAGGTCTACACTAGGCAGTTCCATGTCCATTATCACCTGCCATCCCCATCCATAAAATTGTCTAACAGTTTCTTAAAACAACCGATAGTTTCAGCGCTCACTATGTGGTTACTAAGTCAATTCCATTCGTTGACCACCCAATTAGTAAACCAATTCTTGCCTATTTCCTTCTTAGATCTAAAAGGTCTCCCGAGCTTAACCACCCGTATGACAGTTATGAAAGATTAAAGGCACTTTTTCTCTCCTTGTGTTGATATTATATAATCATGGCGCCTGGGCCCTGATTCTTTACCGTTTAATTTGTTCCAAACGGCTCTTGTTCCTAGATCCTTTGGTGTCCCTTTCGTCTTAAAAGTTCGTAACGTCCACAGAAATCCATATTTGAGGAACACATCTTCTGAAAGGTTCTGCTGGATGCACCATTAAACATTTGGAGTATGAGTGGACTTTCTTCGGCTGAATGAAATCATCTTGTGGCAGTCAAAATAAGTATATGAAACGACACCATTCCCGACCGGGATAAACGAAACGAGTTTATAATCTTTATGAGAACGCAGGAAGATAAGAATCTTTCAGTGGTAAAAAAAAAAAAAAAAAAAAAAAGGATCGAACTCCCTTCTCCTGTTACTTGAAGACTCCGTGGTAACGTTGTTCTACTTTCGTGAAATTCGTAAAGTTTTGCAACACAACGTCAGACTACAGATTTTGTCGTGGCATATCATAGGCGCTTTAAGACAATTGAGCATTGGTGGCCCGATCCAAATTGAGTTTCCATTAATTAGTATTTCATTAGCAATATTCAGCGCATATATCTTTGTGGACAATATGAAACTAGAATAGTGGAGTTATACAGATGGTAAAGGAGACATGCTGACAGTAGAACATAAGGATGGTAGAGTTTAAGTGATCAGCATTCTTTTAAGAATGGAGATTTGTCTCCAGCCATGAGAAACTGTAATGTTATAACACATTTGTAAATGTACACTTTAAACCCACCATCGGAGAAATAATATCAGAAGTACAGGAGATCCATATATTTCGACAACTATCCCTAGTCCTCTTCAACAGAATGAAGGACTACAGAGAGTAGTCGAAATATACGGACCTCCTGTACTTCTGATATTTCTCCGATAGTGGGAGTTTACACTCCAGCCATGAGATAATGAGGAGTGACTTGGTTTGTTAAGATGTCCCTAAACTTCCTATAGGTTTGAATGCACAAAACATGCAGTCAATAACTCGCATAGCGGAATCTATCACTAGATAATCTTGATGTCAGAATACACCCCTTGGCTAAAGAAAAACGTCTGGAGTCATATCTATGTCTATTAAAGCCCCAGTCACACCAAGCTTACGACCTGTTTCCAACCACCTTCGACGGTGTCACTTTTGTTTCTCTCATTGTTAGCTCCAGCTGGCTATTTCATATTCATCTTCATGACGGGGGAGATTCATTCCAATTGGAGAATTGTCTTGAATTCTTTTTATAAACAGAGGAACAGCACAAATCAGCCTTTTCGCCGGTGGTCAGAAGCAGGTCGTGACTGGGCCCTAAGGTAGACTGTTGTTTCTTTTCACGTAGGAACCAACCACAACGGACTACCTCTACGGGTCCAAGAACCCTGCCAAATCCACCCCAACTCCGCCTCTAACCTCCCACCCCCTCCCTTGGACGCGAAAAGTCATTTTCATCTGGGAAAGAGATAGCACTGTCAAAACTCGCACGTAAAGACCAGACCAAATTGAGCGTGCGGGTGCACACACACCTGCCATCACATAAAACTGCAAGACATCCTTCTGCT
Source organism: Oratosquilla oratoria (assembly GCF_046742065.1). Taxonomy (NCBI): domain Eukaryota; kingdom Metazoa; phylum Arthropoda; class Malacostraca; order Stomatopoda; family Squillidae; genus Oratosquilla; species Oratosquilla oratoria. Next base: position 57,002,647 of record NC_134787.1, read on the forward strand.
ATCGCGCGCGTTCATATATATATACGTTTGTACGGACGCACGGACGTTCGCGCGCGCGCGCACACGCACACACACACGCACACACACACACACACACACACACACACACACACACACACACACACACACACACACACACACACACACACACACACACACACACACACACACACACACACACACACACACACACACACACACACACATGCACGCACGTGTGCTTTTTATTTATTCATTTATTAATTTTATTTGATTATCTATTTATTCATTTGCTCGTAGGTTTATTTAATTATTAGATTTATTTATACAAATATTTATATATTTATTTATTCTCTTATTGTGTAGTCCCCTCCCTTTCCTTTTCCATCTACCTCTCCTTCATCTCCCTTTCTCTTCTTCCCCCCTCTCTCTTTTCCCCTATACTTATATTCTTCTCTTTTCCTCTCTATTTATCTCTGGCGAATAATAGCAGTAATAATTCTAGTGTATAGATTTGCACAAATTCTATAACACATGGACGTAAAGAAAGCGATGAAATACATACATATACCAAAGGCCCTTTCCCCCCTTACAAGGGAGGTAGCCAAAAAACAAAGGCATAAAAACCACTCCCACCCATTCCATCCCTATCACACTCCACCCCCCTCCACCCTCTTCCCTCCCTCTTATCTTGGCACCTCCTGTATGACGGGTCATCTCTGCATCTTGCCCACTGCCTGGGTCAGAAGGAGTGTCGCAAGACACAGCACATCCACAGCAGTGAAGTACAGGTAAAAAAAAAAAAAAAAAAAAAAAAAAAAAAAAAAAAAAAAAAAAAAAAAAAAAAAAAAAAAAAACACTGACACGGGAAAAATCATGACAGTGAATTTATGCAAACGTGTATCGGTAAACGTGGCTAAAAGCAGCGTTTAAAGAGACAATTCCTAACCCCTCCTCTGTCATTTATTTAATCCCCTCGGCTTGCGCATATACCATTTGCCCCCCGTTACTCTCGTACAGATAATGCATACCCAACATAAAGGTACAAAAACATAAACAAAAAACATAGAATAACTCTTTCAATGTGAAGGTTCTGTGTAAGATAAACTTCGATCAAGAACGAATATCTGGATTCCATTTGTGTATACAATGTGTACCTAACCAGATATAACTTATTATTGAATTAACGTGATATGTTTACCCTCGACCACGTAACGTTTTTACACTCATGGGGTAGATCTATATTTGTCCCTCGATGATAAACAGCGGTTGGAAACTGGAGGGTTCGCTGGTGCACACGACTGCTGACGTCATGGGTACACCGGAGGATCTGTTTGGACCTGACCCTACTCTCCGCGAGCTTGGTGAAAGTTGACTAGTTTCCCGAGAGCTCTGCGGGCCCACATGATGACAGACACTAATTGGGGTCGAATTCTGTGTCTGATATTACAGGACACCCTTAAATTTTGGATCCTGTTCGTAAATAGGTGGACACAAAAGTTAGCGACTGGAAGGACTACAGCAACGGTGCTAACATTTTAAGTTATCGTTATCGCCAGTGACATGTGACATGATTTAACCTCTGCCATTACTATACAAGGCATCACCTCATGGCTATCCGCAATAATGTTTACATTACCATCATTAACATTACCATCGTCATCACTACCATCAGCCATACCAACACTGTTCTTATCACTGTTATCGGTGCCAGTACCAATATCTTTCATTGTTAGTAGCAATACCACAAGACAATACCGTTGGAATAACTCAAACTTGTTACAATACGTAAGTTTAATGTTATATCTGTTTTCATTTTCATGGGTGATGATTATAAAGGTTTATGGTAACCTAATCAAAACTGTGACACACTGTACAATTATATTTCGGACCAATGTTTTTTTTTTTTTAAGTTAAAGGGCAGATCTTAGACTTAATAGTGTATTGATAAAACAAGATTTCGTTCAACCTAGTCTTCGTATGAAAACTTTCCTTCGGCGAAAAAAGTACATAATACGTAACCGTACTGAAACCATCGCCTTCATTTTGGAAGTACCGAGTTGTTCTGCTGCTCAAGGTTGCTCATATTTATGTTAACAATCAAACACGGCGTTGCAAGCCTTGAACTCGGGTCCCTCGGAGCGTGAGTTCAAGACTTGCGACGGCCGGGCCTGATTGTTTGA
>NC_134787.1:57009808-57022308 GCF_046742065.1 Oratosquilla oratoria
GATTAACCCCCACTCGTTCATTTTTCTTCTTGATCTGCCCAGAATAGCAAAGCCTAACATCTCTGTACCCACCTACGTGTTTTCGTTCATTTACTTAGAGTTAGATAATGCTCTCTCCATTTTTCTTTTCACCCATACAAAATTGCGGATTATATTCATATACAAAACTGTGGTATCATATTCTTAAGCAAATTTGCGGATCATACTCCCACGCTAAGTTACGGATCAGGTGTCCGTGTCAAATTGCGGACCCGACCCCCTCGCAAGGTTGCGTATCACATTCACATACAAAACTGCTGTATCACATTCACATACAAAATTGCGGTATCATACTCCTACGCAAATTTGCGGAGCATACTCCCACGCTAAATTGCGAATCTCATTTATTCTCAGAGATTGTTATTCCATTACCTAATGTCGGTCCTTTTACATCCAGACCATCTGGCTGCCATTGTTGTCATTGTCATGCTGCATACAGCATACAGCATTTTCTTCAGCTTCATCCTTCCCTCCCCCATCCCTCCTCACTCCCTCATTCCCTCACCTCCTTACTCCCTCACTCCCTCACTTCCTCACTTCCTCACTTCCTCACTTCCTCACTCTTTCACTTTCTCCAGCTTGAGCTAGACTCGGTCCATGAGAACAGTATCTCTAATAGCTGTAGCTTCTCTATTCCACTGCCCCCACCCCTTTCCTCCATGCTCCTCTGACAATATAAACCATCTAACTTTATATCTTGCAATGGGTCTTCCATAAACACCCACCATACGGGCTCAAACAAAGCCCGTGGGAGTGACATTCTGCTAAAAAAAATAAATGAATAAAAAATAAATGAATAAGTAAATAAATAAAATAAAATAAAAAATAAATAGATAAAATACAACAAAATAGAAATAGACAAAACAAATAATAGATAAATAAATAAACAAATTAATAAAATAAAATAAATAAATGAATAGATAAATAAATGAATAAATAAATAAATGAATAAATAAATGGGAGCCGCATTGATATTCAGCGGGCTATTGGTGGTTGGAACATTTATTGTTACTTCTATGTCTACAATTTATCATTGTGTGTAAATTTTTCATTAGAGGTAGAAAAACGTAGAGATCTTTATAACAGTAAAATCAAAGAATACAATGATAGAACGAAAAAAAATACTTTGGTATAAAGTACAAAAAGAACGTTATTAAGAAAAGAATGAAAAAAAAAAAAATAAATGGCAGCCATCAGCCACTTAAAAGTGGATCGTGTGTGTGTGTGGTCTTCACCACCACTATCTTATTTCCCAGTCGAGCAGCCATTTCTCCAACCGCCATCTCTTTTCTTTTCTTCTTTCTCTTTTCGTCGTAAAATCTCGGCTCGTTCAGGGGAACTGTTCCCCCCCAAAATTTCCAACGTCTCTCATGTCTTGGTCCTACAGCCTTGTACTCTTTCATATTCAACAACGAATTGATTAAGCCTACTCAGTCTTCCCGTGGGAATTCAGTGAGCACGACAATGGAATGTTTTTTAATAAATTGAAATTACTAAACGTTTTTAATTACAGATTGATATGAAAATTTATGTAAAGGTTCAATATGATAAATACAATCGCTAAGGTTTGTGGATATCGGGGACCCATTGTCTCGTCACTGTATCTTTTTTCAACAGCAAAAGTCGTTTATCAAAATATAAATTATCATTTCTTTCTTTTTCCTTCCTCTATTAAGGACCCTGATGCTACACTTCTCTGTTAACACTGATGCTCATCTCTCTCTTTCAGTTTTATTTTACTTTATGACAACATATTGACCTTCCTTTACTTGAAAATACACTGTCGTTCATGTCTTCTTCCTCATCTTAAAGCCCCGAAAACCCCATCTCTCTCTTCCTTTCTGTTTTAGTGACTCGTGTCATTTTCGTATATATTCATCTTTTTCATCAACTAATTGTGGTACAATATCCCTTGCATTTGTCTTTCTGTTGTCCCTCTCTCTGCATTGTATGTGATATCATTGCTTACATACACTCAGTCACTGTCTACCACGCCGTGGAATGGAGATATGATGTCTTCTTGTCTCACAGATATGCAGGAGATATGAATTCAGAACTGGGTAGGGTTATTCACGACTGGCTGAGAACAACGCGTATTTGTCTCCTCCGCTCTCAGTCTTTCATTTTGTCACGCGCTCTCATTAGACTCTGGTGCCTACAATACCTTAAGAGTCTTGTGCTGGATTACTAAAAACGTATATCAATATAAAAACACAAATCTCATAGTCATCTTGTACACTTACACCCCGCACACATGCGCGCGCACACACACACACACACACACACACACACACACACACACACACACACACACACACACACACACACACACACACACACACACACACACACACACACACACACGGTGGCGCGGTTGGTAGAGTCTCAGACTGTCAGTACGGCGGTGCCGGCGGTACCTGGTTCGAATCCTGCCCAGGGCTGAAATTATTTCAGTATCGCTGAGCTTCGAGTCGTTACTCCAACTCTCGTGGGCGGGGAGTTGGGTGTGTGTGTGTGCGTGTAAGGTCACCGCATTACCCATAGATCGGTCATACGAGCTCTGAGCTCTCTTCCGGGAGGGAAATAGCTGTCGATCACGAGTCGAACACGTGATCCAAAGACCAAGGTGAAAGGTGAATCACAATGATTATTATTCTTTGTTATTTTGTAGATTCAGTGGCACAGACTTCAGTTTCTTGATACAAAAGTTACTTATATCTAGTACATGGAACGGTTTGTGCCTTCCGAACAGTAATTTCTGATTTTCAACTTAATGTAAAGAACATGAAACATAAGAACATAGAACATAAGATTGAAGAAGACTGCAAGAGATCATAAAGCTTACACCAGGCAGTTCCATATCCATTACCACCTGTCATCGCCATCCATAAAGCTGTCTAACCTTTACTCAAAACAGCCGATAGTTTCAGAGCTCACTACATGGTTACTAAGTCTGTTCTATTCGTTGACCACTATCGGTAAACTAGTTCTTGTCCGTTTCCATCGTGATTCTAAAATTGTTCAATTTAAATCCATTACTGCGAGACCTGCCCTGTTGTCTAAATATGATGACCTTATTTGCGTCACCCTTGTTAAAGCCTTTGATTCACTTGAATTCCTATATTAGATCACCTCATAATCTGCGTCTTTCCAGAGAGTGTAAGTTAAGGTGACTAAGCGTTCCCAAGTAAGGTCACTTTCTGAGCCCATTTATCATTTTGCTCATTTTCTTCTGCACTGATTCGAGTGAACTGATATCCATTCTATAGGACGGAGACCTAAAATGTACCGCATAGTCAAGGATGGGTTTAACGCCAAATAGATTTTGATAATTACATCTGTACTTTTATTCGTAACCGTCCTAGCAATGAAACCTAATGTTATATTAGCTCTATTCCTGGCGCTAATACACTGTTTCCAGAATTTAAGGTCAGGACTCACTAACACTCCCAAGTCTCTCTCGCACTCATTTTTCTGATATTGAAGTCTATTACCAATTTCACCGACCTAGTGAACAATTACTTAAGATCCTCCTGCAGAATCTCGGCGTCTTCTCTTGACATAATTAGGCGTCCAATTTTGGTATCGTCCCCAGACTTACTAACGTCACTATTAATCGCATTGTCCATGGTATTTATATACATAATGAACTATAAAGGGCCCAAAGCCGAGCCCCGGGGAACTCCACTAGAAACACTCCATTTGGATTTTACACCCGCTGTTTTCTGTCGCTGATCCAAGCTCTAATTCATTCAAACATTTTTCCTTCTATGCAATGGGCTTTGATTTTGCTTAGTAGTCTCTGGTGGATCACCTCGTTGAACGTTTTGCTAAAGTCAAGGTAATTAACATCGTACCTATCATTGTTATTTGACGCCTTGAAGACATTAGTGTGAAAATATAGAAGATTAGTTCCACATAACTAACCCTTGGAGAACCTATGTTGTGAGTCACGAATCAAATTACGCCTCTCGATGTGATCTCTGATTCTATTAGCTATTACTATTATGTTAATATTATTTATTCTTCATTATCCAACCCCATGGATATGCAGTGCAACGACAAGATAAGACAAGAGATGGTTTGCATACAAGAACTAAATGGCGTGCTTTATCCCTTCCTCTGCCGCAGCGCGGATTGTATAAACTATTTTACGAGTATGCAGCTGACGAGCGAAGCTTGACATCACCAGGATCCTTCCTCAGCAGAATAAAGTTCCGCAACAAAATCTATGAAACAGGTCACGGAAATGCAAGTGCTGAGGCATCGTTCGAAGCCTCTCCTCGCGCGTGGCTCGGTCTCTCTCTCTCTCTCTCTCTCTCTCTCTCTCTCTCTCTCTCTCTCTCTCTCTCTCTCTCTCTCTCTCTCTCTCTCTCTCTCTCTCTCTCTCTCTCTCTCTCTCTCTCTCTCTCTCTCTCTCTCTCTCTCTCTCTCTCTCTCTCTCTCACTCTCTCTCTCTCTCTCTCTCTCTCTCTCTCTCTCTCTCTCTCTCTCTCTCTCTCTCTCTCTCTCTCTCTCTCTCTCTCTCTCTCTCTCTCTCTCTCTCCTTCTCTCTCTCTCTCTCTCTCTCTCTCTCTCTCTCTCTCTCTCTCTCTCTCTCTCTCTCTCTCTCTCTCTCTCTCTCTCTCTCTCTCTCTCTCTCTCTCCCTCTCTCTCTCTCTCTCTCTCTCTCCCCCTCTCTCTCTCTCTCTCTCTCTCTCTCTCTCTCTCTCTCTCTCTCTCTCTCTCTCTCTCTCTCTCTCTCTCTCTCTCTCTCTGTCACACACACACACACATACACACACACACGCCGCGCGTGCAGTTGGTAGAGTTCCCGGCTGTTACTACGGCGGCCTAGGTTCGAATCCCGCACAGGGCTGAAATAATTTCAGTATCGCTGCGCTGCGAGTCGTTACTCCGACTCGTGGGCGGGGAGTTGGGTATGTGTGTGTACGTGTAAGGTCACATCATTACTCATAGATTGGTCATATATGAGCTCTGAGGTCTCTTCTGGGAGGAAAATAGCTGTCGATCCCGAGTCCAACACGTGATCCAAAGACTATGGTAAATCACACACACACACACACACACACACACACACACACACACACACACACACACACACACACACACACACACACACACACACACGCACCCTACAGTCATGCTCCTTCATCTATGAAATGAGCTGATGCTGGTAGTTGATACATCTTTTCATTTCCAACTCATCTTTAGCCCACAGCATCTCGTTTCTAAAAAAAATGGGCCTCGAAAACATGCAAGGAACCTGAAATATTATTTTGAACGTATCGAACATGAGTCTGTCAATGGACTTGTCTAAGCACCGCATTCAGAGAAAATTACGAGTCGAGTGTGTGTTGATCTGGAATCAAATTCAATGGATAGAACTGAAAAGGGTATTCCAGAAATTATCGACAAGAAATCCATTTCCCGTGAATCCTGGCACGTCATGTGAAATTAAGGAACTCTTGATCATTGGAAACCTAACGAGAGTCAGGTCGTTCAGGTCGTTTCAGGTCGGGTAAGGTCGGTTCAGGTCTGTTCAGGTCTGTTCAGGTCGGGCTATTGTTTTACTGAAACTCGTGTCGACTTCACTGCTCCTACGTCTGCGTTACGATATAGGTATTCCTCAACTAAACCAGATTTTACTTTTTTTCTGTCACCAATTTTACGTTTTCTGTTCAATAATGATAATAATAATAAAAATAATAGTAATGATGATGATGATAATGATAATAATGATAATAACGATAATAATAGAAAATAATTAGTTATAATAATTATAACGTTTATAATGATGATTATAATGATCATTGTAATGATGGTATAGTAATTATAATGATGATTATAGTTATTATTATAATGATAATAAGAATATCTTGTGGGCACGGTTGCTGCTGTACAAACGTTCCTGGAATTTCTGGAGCTGGCAGAGGAAACGTTCATGTTCTTCCTCTCAACGTTGGGCAATGCCTCCATTCGTTGGCATAAGAATTTCTCCATCCTAGCTTCATTGTATTTGTTCTGGCTTGAAATAGGAGTTCTAAACCAAGTATGGTAACCAATAGAATTTTTTTATTTATCTATTTATTGTTTATTTTATTTATCTATTATTTGTTTATTTATTTTTCATTTTATTTTTATTTTTTATTTTTTACTTTTTATTTTTCTATTTTTTTATTTTCATTTTTTCTTATTTCCTTGATTTCTTCTATCTTCCTTCATTCTGGGTCATTTACTGACACAAATACAGTAAACGCCTTTGCTGTGTCTTGCTGCATTGCTTCTGACCCAGGGCAGTGGGCGAGATGCAGGGATGACCCGTCATCCAGGAGGAGCCAAGAAAAGAGGGAGGGAGGGATGGTGAATGGGAATGGAGTACGTGGGGATGAAATGGGTGGGACTTGATTTATGCTTTTGACTTTGGCTACCTCCCTTATAAAGGGGAAAAAAGCTCTTGGTATATGTGTGTATGTATATCGTAAATGGGGCAACTTAAACTTAAAGTTCTACACGGGTCATAGGAACATAAGAACATAAGAATGAAGGAGACTGCTAGAGACCATAAGGCCGACACTAGGCAGTTCGTATCATTAGACATTAATTTTCTGTATCATGTTTCCCATTTGCAATTCCAGTCCTCATTTTGAAATCATAAAATCTTATTTTTTCTTAACTTGTATTTTACCACGCCATGTTGCTTTGTTTTTCAATGCCATCACTGAAATTTACCGTTTTCTATTTTAATTGTTTTTGTTAAGCAAATAGTATTCTTCCCGTCTATTTATATACCAAGGACTTTTCCCTCATATTAGGGAGGTAGCCAAGTCAAAGGAATGTAGCCAATTCTGTCTGCAAATGCTTTAATTTTTGTCAAGTAGTGAAAATGTACAAACCTTATGTTAATTTCTTTTATCTCATTTTTTCTTCATTTTTTCTGTCTGCTGTTGTTTCACTGTTGTTTATTCATTATGGTTTTATCAACAGAATGTAATTTTCATGGACTGCTGTACAGCTGCAGTTTACCCCCTTTCAATAAACTAACCTGATTCACCTGCACCCCATTTTGCTTTCAGCTGTTCTCTTACTAATTTACTTTACTTTCTTTCTCTTTCTGTTTGGCCTGGAACAATGTAAACATTTTTGTGTTCCCCCTCGTCCGGATTGTTTTAGGTATCTTGCATTTTTTTTTTTTTTGCGACGTTCACTTTAGTTTTACTACCTCTCGGGTGTGTAAGCTTTGGCCTTTCTTCGCTTCCAGATTCGTAATTTTCTACAAGTTACAAGTTTGTCATCTAACTTCCACTCGATTCTTTGTTATTCCACTGAATATAAAAGTAGATTTTATTCCTAATTTCTTTTTTCTTTTCTTTCAGTGCTTCTAATACTTGTTTTTATGTTTACGTTGATATTTTAAATCTCAAAGTATGTTATTGTTTTATGTTTTCTTTACATCTTGCTCAAGGCTTCGTAAACATAAACATATTTTCGTTTCCGCTATCAACATTTTCAACACCTGAATATAATTTCTAAACTTACGTCTTTCTCGTTTCATAACTTCAATGCATTGCATGATGTGGACCAAATCGCCTGAAGAGGAATTACAAAATAACAGTATATTCTTAAATCTATAATTAACATTTAATTTCTTTCCCTTTAATCAATTACATTTCATGTGGTGTCATCCTCTGCGTATGTCGTGTACATTTATGTAACTCATGCCCTTGCAATCATTGCATTTTTTTTTCTATTCTTTTTTAAAACACTTGTATTTTTTTACTTGTTTTTTTTTATTCACTTTTATCCTTGGTTTAATGTCGTTTATTTGCTACCGCCGCATAAATTACATGAGAGCCTAAGGAAACTATGCCACGCTTTGTAGAAGTCTGTTGACTACCTTGCTTCATTCGGACAACGGCGACGACGTGACGCGCGGGCACTTCCACCCTTAGCCCCAGTCACATCAAGCTTACGACCGGTTTCCGACCATCGTCGACCGAAAATCAAGCGGTCGGTCGGCGACACAAGACCTATGCAAGGAATTGAAATGGAAAAAAGTTAATATGGCTGATAAGATGAAAATCTATGTACTGGGGGATATTCAGTGTGTGTTGTAATATATCTTATCTATCGATCTATCTATTTATATATCTTATTACCTCCTACCAGCGACTTCCAAAGACTACCTGCAACTGACTGGCGACCAGGTGGTCGCCGGTGGTCGGAAACAGGTCGTAAGCTTGGTGTGACTGGGCCCTTACCGACCTTTTGTCCAGACCTCCCCAGTTCAACAGACTCTCCACGTCGCCTAACCTCAATACAAGAACCCTCGACATTGTTCCTCCCGTGTTCTGTCTTCAAGTGGAAGTTTGTGTTTGCACACCATTGACCACCGCCAACCACACGAGACTTCATGCGTCCACACCCTGACAACGGCCACAAACGCGTTCACACACAGTTACTCGAACTAATGGCATCTTTTCCATAGACGAAAGATTGGACGCAGGGAGAGGAATTTTTATTTTTTCTATAAAGAAAAATTTCTAAACACGCGAACACACAAATAAACACACACACACACACACACACACACACACACACACACACACACACACACACACACACACACACACACACACACACACACACACACACACACACTCGCACGCGCGCGTATATATATATATATATATATATATATATATATATTATATATATATATATATATATATCCAAAAATCTCGTACGATAATATATTCCATTAATGTCCAAACCTATTCCTTTCCAAATTAGTCCTCTAAAAATTCCCCCAGACAACTTCTGAACAACTTTTCTAAGTCGTATCATCCTGCCGTAATCTTTCTTCGATCTTGTTTTTTTTTGTGTGTCTTTTTTGTCGAATCACAGCTTTTTACGCAAATGTCTTCCAGAACCTTTGCACTTAGTCGACTGTTTGCCCTTTGTTCCAGTCACAAAAGAATACTGAATGGCTTCGTTCATAGAGATATCACTAAAGTTGATTGGATATTGACAACTCAAAATATGCAGTCAATGCCCCATACAATGTATTTAAAGCTGACTGAAAATGTCTGGCGTTAGACAGGACGGAATTGACTTATTCGACGCAAAACGACATATAGGGGCGATCAACTCACGTGGTCAAAATCTCCTATTGTTAGCGAAACTAAAATCTGCCCAGGGTATCGTCCGATGGAAGGAATCCTACCCTCAGCTGACTAAAACCGTCCAGGTTTCGCCAGAACAAAGTTTATAAACGAGATCTTCGAACTCGAGGTGTTAGTTTAGAAATCTAAAATATCTCGGACAAAGGGTCTGGGACGTTAACGGTCAATTTCATAAAGTCTTTGGTAAATTTTTGGAGGTTCAAGAACCATTTAATAGAAAAGTCCATTATCTGAAGTGCGTCTGAACAGTGAAGAAATCGATGAAGCACCCCAATCATAAGGGATCTGGCTCGTTTTGTACTTGGGTATCTGTTCGAGGCGTGGGAAACAGAAGTACCCAACTGTTCTTACGAAATGAAGTGTATATATATATATATATATATGTATGTATATATATATATATATATATATATATATATATATATATATGTATGTTTGTATATATGTATATGTATGTAAATATGTATATATATGTATATATATATATATGTATATATATATGTATATATATATATATATATATATATATATATATATATAGTAGAAAATAAATGAATGAAGAAACAGAAATAAATAAGTAAAATTGATAGATAAGATAAGCAGATAAATGAAATAAATAGATTAATAACTAAATAAAAGAGAATGAAAATAGATAAATAAATGAACAATGAAGAGATACATGAATAAATGAACTAATATTTAAAGAAGTAAACAGACCAATATATAAGTGTATGAATGAATGAATAAATTAACAAAATGAATAAGTGAATAAATAGATAAAGAAAGAAAAGAAAGAAAGGTGAGTTGACGAAAAAAAAAAAAAAAAAATCCCAAATGTCTGCGTATGGACAACGAAGGGTCTGAGGAGAATCGTTATGTCAAGACAGAAGTCTTCAGATCTTATTGCGGGCGACAGTCATTCCTGTTTTCTCTTAAAGAATCGTCATTCGGTTGTTGGTAGTCTCGCTGTCTTATCTGAAAGCAACAATCCTTCTGACGTGTTCCGATTTTGTCTTCGCTTTAACTGCCCTCAAGTCCTGTAGGTCTGCTCGACGTGGGAACATACGGATAATGAGTCGATTTATTGGCGAAATTATTATTGTGTAGTAGTAGTAGTAGTAGTAGTAGTAGTGGTATTAGTCGTAGTGGTACAAGTAGTAGTAGTAGTAAGTAATGGTAGTAGTAGTAGTAGCAGAGGAGGTGGTGATGGTACAAAAAAAAAAAAAGCATTGTTTCGTGGATGAGATGTAGACTCATTCTCACTCTTAAGATCAGCCCTCCTATGTCTGAGAGGTACCAGGTCCCCACCGCCCGAATCAACTCGTGTACAAAACCTCGATTTTGAGCAGACTAATAGATAGTAGGATAAATGAACTTCTGTAATAGGTTTCATTAAATATAGAAATAAAATTATATATAAAAGGGTAGTTGACAACAGTCATTGACGAGAGAGGGGCCAAAGAACTGTGTCTATGGGAGATAGGTCCTGACTGCTTTCACTATACATTTCCACGAGGATGGAGGTCGTTTAACAAAAAAGTAGTAGTAGTAGTAGTAGTAGTAGTTGTAGTAGTAGTAGTAGTAGTAATAGTAGTATGCAAGCAGGGTGGATTCATCTGCATGAAATGACGAGAAAAAGGATCTCACTACTCAAATGGTTCGGAAGGTATGCAAGGATGTGACCATCGAACCAACACTACTCCCTCTAGAGGGGAAAACTTCAGGCACCGCACTTCCAGCACATCAGATGAAGCGCGAGTGGATGTCAGCGCAAGAGGTGTCTGGACACGGAGACAACTGGCCTTCTTTGACATGCGAACATTTGATCCGATGTCCCTCTGTTACAATAACGTAACAATTGAGGCGCCAAGGAACGTGTCTGTGGGAAACAGACCCTGTCTGCTTTCACCACACACTTCCAAAAGGATGGAGGTCGTTAAAAAATTGTATCCTCCATCATCATCATCATCATCATCATCATCATCATCATCATCATCATCATCATCATCATCATCATCATCATCATCATCATCATCATCATCATCATCATCATCATCACCATCACCATCACCACCAATCATCAGTAGTAGTAGTAGTAGTAGTAGTAGTAGTAGTAGTAGTAGTAGTAATAGTAGTAGCAATAGTAGTTATTGTTGTTATAGCCATGCTTGTGTTCGTTATATTCCTTGCTACTGCGGTTTTTGTTGTGCTTGTTGACGTGACTGTTGTGTGCGTGCTTGTGTGTCGCCTTTACATCTTTTGTCAAGCAGGTGTTGCAAAATCACTCTTGAGTCGACATCAACATTCCTTTATCCTCTCCTCCCATTGCGATTACAAATCCATTAGGTTTATTATCCACGTTGAAAGTTAATGGAGGAATGCTATGTTTACAAATAGAAGGAAAAATAAAAAACTCCAATAATAAATATGCAGTCCTATTTTCCTTGTACCTTAAAGCTGCAGTGGCCACATAGCATCTCGGCTCGCTCGCTACCACCGCCTCACAACCAAGGGTGGGCTATTCTCTGATGTAAATATCATGACCAAATGTATGTTTAAGTATTTCAGTATTTCATCGCTTATTCTTCGTGTAGCAGAGTGCATATGGCAGTTTGTGTAAATACTTAGAGGTGGAGGTGGACTATATAAACAAGACTTGTGAGAAATGCACGTACACACACACACACACACACACACACACACACACACACACACACACACACACACACACACACACACACACACACACACACACACACACACACACACATTGTATATATATATATATATATATATATATATATATATATATATATATATATATATATATATATATATATTAAAAGTGATGGCGAGTTGTGCATTGATAATTTTCTTAATGGTATTTTCCATATACCTTATTAAGGATTTGTTTTCCTTAGGAAGGAAATTTATGATTTGGCTGATATGGCTAATATGACTACATACAGCCAAATCATAAATTTCCTTCCTAAGGAAAACAAATCCTTAATAAGGTATATGGAAAATACCATTAAGAAAATTATTAATGCACAACTAGCCATCACTTTTAATGAAACATGCATTAGAGAAAAACTCCTGCCCAAATACACTGACAATATATATATATATATATATATATATATATATATATATATATATATATATATATATATATATACGAGTATATATACATAAGTGTGTATGTATGTAATTATGTATATATGTATGTATGTGTGTGTTTGCGTGTATGCGCGTGTGTTTGTGCGTGTGTGCGTA
>NC_134787.1:57027308-57032308 GCF_046742065.1 Oratosquilla oratoria
GTATTTTCTGTAGTATTGTAATACAGAGGGAAATGCCTAAGCTTGCACACAGCCTTGTTGGCAGTCCTGCCCGAACAGTCTGTCAGAAACTATGGGTTCCTTTACGTTTTGTTTAATCGTTCTGACCTCCTCTTCACACATAATTATAAATTAAGACTGCATGTAAAGCGGTCCTAAGAGGTATAACAACACCATCAAAATTAGCACCGCCGACAACAACAACAGTAACAATAACAACAACACCTACATCAACAACAAACACCAACTACACCAGCAACATCAACACCACTGACAACAACACCACTAACAACAACAGCAACAACACCAACACCACCACCACTACTACCACCACCACCGCCAACAACAACAACAGTATTCACCGAAGGAGGCATAAACCTGTAAGCATCGAAGTCGGGAGAATTAAGGAACTACATCAGCCAGAGTTTGAGGAGGGATTAGAACGAGGCAGGGTGATGGCAGGAGGGGGAGGAGGGAGGAGGTCGGCTGCCCAGTGCAGGCTCACTCATTATCTACGGTTGGGAGATGGGAGGCTGGAGGGTGCGGGGGAGGGAGCTCTGTGTGTGTGAGAGAGAGAGAGAGAGAGAGAGAGAGAGAGAGGGAGAGAGACAGGAGCCCGAGGGTGCTGAGCTCCAAGAAGGGTGTAGGAGACCAGAACAGGGTTAGGGAAGATTCTGAGGCACCATTTCAGGGTAGCCGAAGAGTTTGACGCAGAACACCTGAGGCAAACAACCCCCCCCCCGTCCCCCTCCACCCCCCAGGGTTGCGTAACCTGTGGGAGATGGACTGTGGACTTGTGTACACATGGGCTGTGGTGTGGAGTGAAGGCAGGGAGCTACAGTGTACACGGGAGATACGGGGACTCTCCGATCGATATACTTTGTATACTTGGGACACAAGGACGCTTGGCGTAGAGGGAGAGGGAGTGAGTGAGGCACTGGGTCCCCGTGAAGGACACAAACAACCACCAGGTGATGGCAACACGGTCACCTGTTAACTTGTGCCAAAAAGATGTACCGAATCTGACCCCGGGGAGTGAGAGGGAGTTGATTTCTGAAGTATAAGGAAGAAGAGGAGGAGGAGGGAAAGGAGGAGGGGTAGAAGAAAAGGAGGATAGGGGAGAAGGAGGCTGGAAGTAGTAGGGGAAGAAGGCGGAAGGGTAAGAGGAAAAAGAAGAAGAGGAAGAGGGGAAGGACGGGGGAAAAGAGGAGGAGGGAGGGAGGAAGAGGAGGGAGGAAGAAGAGGGAGGAAAAGTAGGGATGGCGAGGAGGAAGAGGAAGAGGATGAGAAGAAGAGAAAGGGAAGGACGGGTGAAAAGAGGAGGAGGGAGGGAAGGAAGAGGAGGAAGGAAAAGAAGGAGGGATGGCGAGTAGGAAGGGGAGGAGAAAAAGAATGAGAAGGACGAGGAAGAGGAGGAGGAGGAAAAGAAGGAGGAGGAAGATGAAGAGGAGGAAAAGAAGAAAGAAGAGGAGGAGGAAGAAGAGGAGAAACATAAGATAGGGAAGGGCTGGACGAAGAGGAAGGAAGGTGGGGAGGAGGGAGGGAGGAAGGGAGGGGGGGAAGGAGGAAGAGGAGAAGGAGAAGAGGGAAGAGGGGAGATTGGGTGCTGGAAGCTGCAATAGGTAGGTGGTCACCCTTATAATTGTATTCTCTGCTTTGTCTCTTGACGCGCTCGAGTGATGACGTTATAGGATGTAGAAGGGGACCTGATGCAGTTTCCGGTACCTATCTCCACTTCCTCCTCCTCCTCCTCCTCCTCCTCCTATTCCTCCGCCTCCTCCTCCTCCTCCTCCTCCTCCTCCTCCTCCTCCTCCTCCTCCTTCTCCTCCGCCACTTCCTCCTCCTCCACTTCCTCCTCCTTCTCCTCCTCCTCCTCCTCCACTTTCTCCTCCTCCTCCTCCTCCTCCACTTCCTCCTCCTCCTCCTCCTTCTCTTCATCCTCCTCCTCCTCCTCCCCTTCTCCTCCACATTCTCCTCCTCCTCCTCCTCCTCCTTCTCCTCCTCCTCCTTTTCCTCCTTCTCCTCCTCCTCCTCCTTTTCCTCCTTCTCCTCCTCCTCCTCCTCCTCCTCCCTCACCTCGTCTCATCCCCAACCTCCTCCTCCTCCTCCTTCCTCACCTCCTTCCTCACTTCCTTCCTCAACTCTTTTCATCCCTAACCTCATCCTCATCCTCATCCTCCTTCTTCACTTCGTCTCATCCCCAATCTCCTCCTCTTTCTCCTCCTCCTCCTCCTTCTTCTTCACTTCGTCTCATCCCCAACCTCCTCCTCTTCCTCCTCCTCCTCCTTCTCCTCCTCCTCCTCCTCCTCCTCCTCCTCCTCCTCCTCCTCCTTCCTTACCTCGCCTCATTCCCAACCTCCTCTTCTTCCTCCTTCCTCACCTCCTTCCATCCCTAACTTCCTCCTCCTCCTCCTCCTCCTCCTCCTCCTCCTCCTCCTCCTCCTCCTCCTTCTTCTTCACTTCGTCTCATCCCCAGCCTCCTCCTCTTCCTCCTCCTCCCCAACCTCCTCCTGATCCACATTCAAACCCTTCCTCCCCTTCTTCCACCTTCTCTCACTTCTCCTGTTGCTCCTACTCCTACTTCTTCTTCTTCTTCTTCTTCTTCTTCTTCTTCCCCATTTTCCTTTGTCCCTTTGCTTCTATCACGTCTATCTCACTCCCCTCTTCAACCTCATCTCCCCCTCCTACTTCCCTCGCCACCATCTCCTCCTCCTCCTCCTCCTCCTCTTCCTCCTCCTCCTCCTCGTACGTCTCTCCCTTCTCCTCCTCCTTCTTCCACCTCATCCTCTCTCTCCTTCATTCTCTCTCTCCCTCCCCTTCTCTCCCCCTTCCCCTACCCCTCCTCCTCCCCCTCCCCTCTCCCTCCCCCTCCTCTCCCCCTCCCGTCCCCTTCCCTTCCCCCTCCCGTCCCCTTCCCTTCCCCTTCCCCTTCCCCTGCCGTCCCCTCCCCTCCCCCTTTCCCTTCCCCTCCACTCCCCCTTCCCACTCCCCCTTCCCACTCCCCTCTCCCTCCCCCTCCTCTCCCCCTCCCATCCCCTTCCCCTGCCCCTCCCGTCCCCCTCCCCTCCCCCTTTCCCTTCCCCTCCCCCTCCCGTCCCCCTCCCCTCCCCGTTCCGTCCCCCTCCCGTCCCCCTCCCCTCCCCCTTTCCCTTCTCCTCCACTACCCCTTCCCACTCCCCCCTCACCCCTTCCCCTCCCCCTCCCTTTTCTCCTTCTCTTTCCCCCTCTCCCTCTTCAAACAAACATAAAATAATCCTTTTTTTAACATGATTCTCTAGGCCTAGATCTCCGACACGATTTCAGTCTTTGTAATATAAACGAGCCTTGCATTATTTAAGACGACCAACGACAAGTACAAGCGAACTGAAGCTACGAAATCCCCCTTTCACCAACATTATGTCACAGGTATCAGGTAATCCATGAAAAATCCTTCGTCGTCCTCGCAAATCGAGGGGGAACGAAAAGAGGTGGGTGGTCGGAGGGGAAGGGAGAGGAGGGAGGGGAGGGGAGGGGAGGGGAGGGGAAGGGAAGGGAGGGGAGGGGAAGGGAAGATAGGAGAAGGGAGATGAGGGGAAGGGAGGGGAGGTGAGGTGAGGTGAGGGGAAGGTAGGGGAAGGGAGGTAAGGGGAGGGAGGGGTGGGGAAGATAGGGGAGGGAGGGGAGGGGAGAGGGAGGGAAAGGGGGGGAACCCACCCCCGCAGGATCTGAAGGAAGGCTGCAGGTCAAATGATTAAATCTACCCAGGAATTCCTTTTTCCTTCAATGCCGAGCTGCTTCATTCACGAAACGGGAGTTTTGCGTAAAGAAGACCCAGAGGGTAAGGTGCCGTGATGCATCGGAATCCTGTTTTTCACCATCATAATGGTAAAAAATTAAAATAAAATAAAATAACCTACGTTTCTTTCTGGACGGGATAGCAAATATATTTTCATCTTCACAGCGTGATGCATCTCCATATAAAATATGATAAGACACTAGATGATTATTTCTAGGATATACAGAAGAAAAGTAGAGAGAATGAACAAGAGATAGGCAGAGAATGAATGAGAGGAAGAGAGGATGATGACGAGAAAAAAAATAAGAGAAATAGGTCGAGGAGGAGGTGAAAATAGGTCAAAAGATATCCAAGAAGAAAAAAAAAAAAATGAAAGAATATCAAAGAGCAAGACCGCCACAAATGACGGTACGTGTTGTCACATATTGAATTGTAAAGGTAGTCGTATGAGTGCACGACGTGATATTTGGTCTTCTCTGGGCCCAGAGGGTCTCGAAAAGCCTCGGCAGACACCTCGGGACTCCGGGGTGCTGCAGGTTCCCAAAAGGCACAGTCAGAATTTTTCGGTGATATTCTTTCTTTGTCATAGGTGCTGAATGGTATCCGTCACACTTTACCACATGATCCCACATCATGGCAACGAGATTGCTATATGTATGTATGTATGTATATGTATACATATATATATATATATATACATATTTATATATATATATATATATATATATATATATATATATATATATATATATTTTAATATATATATATATTATAATATATATATATATATATATATATATATATATATATACATATATATATATATATATATTCTACCTATCTATATACCATGAGCTTTTTCCCCCTTATAAGGGAGGTAGCCGAAGTCAAAGGCACGTACCTACCCCCACCCATTCCACCCCATCCACTACCCTTACCCCCTCTCATCTTAGCTCCTCGTGGATGACGGGTCATATATATATATATATATATATATATATATATATACATATATATATATACATATATATTTATATATACATATATATATGTATATATATATATATATATACATATATTTGTGTTTGTGTTGGATTATTATGATACGCTATACAGTATAGCTGTTCATGGATTCAGTTGGCTCACTTTGTTTTAATGTTTAGATTCAAGTTATAACAAAAACAAATGAATCATGTGACATCTGGAG
>NC_134787.1:57037308-57084808 GCF_046742065.1 Oratosquilla oratoria
CACGCCTCCCTAGGGGGTGGGGGGGGGCGTCGCACCCCCTATTTTAGTAGCAGCTGCTTCAGAGGTACTCTCTCGTGATGTTCACACTCAGGGCAAAATCTCTCTCCATCAGTTTTCCTTTTCCTCCACTTCTTTTTTTCACATCTGAAGAACTGACAAGAGGCGAGTGCTTCCTTTCTATTTCTTTCATAACCCGCTGACACAGACACAACAGCTCACCAATACAATACAAACAACAGACCAATGTTTCCTTGGACCCTTTGACCGTTGTCGGTTACTGTGGGGATACGGGTATTCCAGTCAGAGTCTCAAGGTGACAGTTTTATCATTATTCAGTTTCATTAATTTCATTCTAACCCAGAAACTACCCGATTTTATCTTATTTTAGTTAGTCTCACTATATCACTATATTCGTGTATGCCTTGTTCAACTAAACTCTTGCTTTCACCCTCTCCCCCTCCCACCACACACTCACCCTCCAATGTCTGGTATCTGAACCTCACCGTTTGTTCATTCCGTTCATTTTCATAGCTCTGCTGTCTAATACCTTCTTAAAGTGACCACTCTTCTGTCCATATCGTCTGACCTTCTCCAAAGCTTCTTACACCGGATCTCGTCTTAGTAGGGTCAGCCTTCGAGAACCTTCTTTAGCACTTGGAAAGTTCTGTAGAGATTCTCCGGAAGCGTTTCCGTAGTTTCGCTTCTATTCCCTCCCACATGATTCAGTCGATGGCTGCTTGCCATCCGCATTCGATAAATGTCCGTAAAAGAAAAAGAAGAAGAAGGAGAAGAAGAAAAGGAGAATTCTACCACGTGCTCCATTTTTTTATCCAAAATTTTTTCGTCGGTTTTCTTTCCCAGACCATGTATCATCGTCGTGCTCGATCTCATTCCATCTGCTCCGGCGGATTTCAGCCCAATGACTACCCATTCCCTTTTTTGCTCCCTGGTGTATTCCAGGAGTGTCTTCTTCTTCTTCGCCACGCATTCTCGAACATTCTTCCTCCACAGCACCCCTTGCCTCTGGGTCCCCACTTTTCCCATAGAGATTCTGGACTTGATTAACCCCCTACGCGCCACGTCACGCCACACTCAACCATTCTTCTATCTGGGAATTAAGAAATTCCGTCTCTGTCGCCACCGGATCTTTGGGTCTTTTTTTTTTTCTTCATTTCCACCACGAAATCACTCTACTTCTTCCATTGCTCTCCTTAGAATTTCTTTTCCTCCATTAATGACCACGAAAAGAAGAGTTTGAAAGTACGATCTGAAAAGAAAGAAAGAAAAGAAAAGGACATTTTTGAATGTCGATATCTTTTTTGTCCACTGCTGTACCCTTTGACATAAGATTCATATTTATGACATCTTATACCTAAGGCATGCTTCTGCCCAGATTCGTCGTCAAGACTGCTCGCCCACAACGGTACAGCAACCCCTTCCTCCACCATCCGATTCACCTCTCCCCCATTGAGGGAGACCAGACAGAAGGTGGAGAGACAAAATCGAGAAGTTTGCAGGAGTGACATGGCAGAGGACGGCGCTGTCGTGTGAATCATGGAATGCTATGAAGGAGGTTTTTGTTCAGCAGTGGACTCAGGATAGCTGATTTGATTGATTGATTGATTGATTGAGACTCACGCCATCCTCCCTCTTCCAGCGCTACTCTCATCATTGTCTTTCGTACAGATTTTCGTTACATTTGTTCTTCTCCCGGTGCTTCGCATCTCCGCTCGTATATGTTTGTTTCGTTTCTTAATCTGTCTCGCAGGTCCTCTTCTTGCGCTCTCCCACAGTGATTGTACAGTTGGGGAAAATAAATTCCTCGACGTTTTGCGAGCGTGTGCGGACATCAAATGGTCTGTCAGAGCGTTCGTCATGGGTATTTGAAACAGAAACAAATGAAACTTTGTTCATTCAATATCACGATAGTTTCTTCCGTCTTAGGTACCGAATACCAAGACCACGCACCAGTAAGGGTGTAGTTTTTTTTTTTTTTTTTTTTTTTTTTTTTTAGATGCGTCCCACAATGGCTCTGAAATTAGTGCCTTACTGTTACATTGTCCTTCTCGACTCTTCCCAGCGGCAACTGTCTAGGTCCGTTGCCCTGGATGTCGAAGACAGGATGAGGTATTGTGCGTGTCCACGAAGTCTTCTGAAGTTGTGTAGGCCGCCCGCACATGCATAGACCATAAAGACTCCATTAGTGGGAAGATATTTGGTCCATATGGTGTACAGTTGCCTCCACTGATAACCCCTACAGTGGTCGATGTTTTCTATGGAGCCCTGGGAGGCATATATTTCTTGGTTGTAGATTTACAACCTAAATGATTCTTTTATGACCTAAAAGACGTATCGTAGACTTACGACGTGAGCGAGTTTTTTATGACTTTACGAACTTGTCCGTATTATGACTGCTCGACATAAAGAAATAAGTTTTCTACAGCTTCGCAAAAAGATGCCAGACTCTGTAGTCGTAAATGGAGTAAATTGAACAAAGGAAATGGAAGGTATATTCCGCATCTGAAATGCAGAATACAGACACAGACAGACAGATAGAAAGGGGGAGATAGATAGATAGATAGATAGATAGATAGAGAGAGGGAGAGGGAGATGGAGAGAGAGAAAGAGAGAGAGAGGAAGAGAGCGGGGGAAAGAGTGAGAGAGAAAGAGAGAGAGAGAGAGAGAGAGAGAGAGAGAGAGAGAGAGAGAGAGAGAGAGAGAGAGAGAGAGAGAGAGAGAGAGAGAGAGAGGAAGGGAGAGGGAGGAAGGAAGAGAGGGAGAGGGAGGGAGAGAGAGAGAGGGAGAGAGAGAGGGGGGGAGGGAGAGAGATAGATGGAGAGGGGGGGAGGGATAGGGAGAGGGAGAGAGATGGAGAAGGGGAGGGGGGATAGGAAGAGGGAGAGAGATGGAGAAGGAGTGGGAGGGATAGGGAGAGGGAGGTGATAGGGAGAGGGAGAGACAAGGAGAGGGAGAGAGAGAGAGAGAGAGAAAGAGAGAGAGAGAGAGAGAGAGAGAAAGGATGGGGAACCAAGTTATGTAAGGGGGAGGGATATCGCGTGTAGGGATACACAAATCATCTTACACTGGAGAGTTATATGTGAATATTACATTGTGGAGGAAGGGATTACATTGTGGTGTTCATCAGAAAAAAAAAATCACGTTTAAAACTGATGTGTATGTATTCGAGATATGACGAAATGAAGATGGGCAGAGGAGACATGCACAAAATGCATTACGGCGACAGAGAGCAAAAATGCAGTCATATATTCCTTTTCATATAGCCGCAACGGACAGAAGATCCATACTCCCGGCCACACTCGCGCCGGGACAGAAAGTTCTAGTCGAGGCCCGAGCTTCCATAAGCGTCTCTTTCTGTGTCGGCGGCGACGACTTCGACCTTGGATTTGGCGCCAGAAGCTCGCGGCGACCCGGAGACTCGGTGCGGCCAAAAAAAAAAAAAAAAAAAAATCTTTTCCCAACGGGTTCCTCTCTCCCCGGGATATTTCGGATCTCTTTCGCCGCCGCTGAGCTTTTGGGTGACATGATGTCCTTCCTCCAGTGTTCTGGCCTTGTGGCTGTCCATATATTCCATATTTGCTTGATTTTCATTTATTATTAGTTATCTGTCAGTTTATTGTTATTTACTATTTACCTGTTTGTTTATTATTTAACTATACCTATGCATTTATTTATTTTATTTATTGTTATTTATATTATTATAATTTGTATTTGTTTTTCTTGTATTTATCATTGTTATATATTCTTTTTTCTGCACCCAACCTAGTTATGGACCGAAAGGTCTCCTGTCGTCGTGCTTTGCGTTTGTAATCCTTTATTTGTTTATAACATTATATCAAAGTTAGGGTAGATAAGGGTAGATAAGGTTAAGTTAGGCTAGGAAGGAAGATCTGGGGGAGAAATTTTGTTCTTGCTGAGGTGCTGCGGACCAGGATTCGTTATTTGTGCAGCCGGTAAAGTTCACTAAAGTCGGCAAAGGTCGATTGCATCGTTCGAGATAAGAATGGCCATCTTCTTATTATCAGGAAAGATCTGATTTCGTGTCTTATAACCTTCGTTCCATTACGGTCTTCGGGCATGCTAGCAATGGAACCTCTTTACTTTTATGAAAAGTCACGTGGGTTATTTATTGGGAGTGTTATTAGAAATAAAGAAGAAATACTAATTTTTGTTCAGATCAGTAAATCTTAACATTCACAAGCCGGACTACAAACCGAAAACTTGTGATAGGAAGTGAATACTAGACGATTCTATTCAATGTGGAAATGGTCTTCAAGTGACCAAAGAGTAAGAACACGTGAATATGGGATACTAAAAAAAAAAAAAAAAAAAAAAAAAAAAAAAAAAAAAAAAAAAAAAGATACCCCTGGTAAAGACAAATATAGTTCCAACAATCCTCCCCACTATCTCTCTGTATTTACTTATCTATCTATCGAACTATCATATATATATATATATAGATAGACAGACACACACACACACACACACACACACACACACACACACACACACACACACACACACACACACACACACACACACACACACACACACACGTACGTACTGCTGGGCTTCACTAAGAGGCAGAAGTAAATGGAGGAGTCATTACTATAGCAGCTATTTACGAAAGAGTCGAGAGTCTGTTTGTTGGTGCCGCCCTAAAGGACCTTTGACGTCAACTCGCTCGTCTTCGCTTCCTTCTGGGCTGCCGAACCCTTCCGAAGTGCTTTTGAGGTTGTGCTACTGTGACTGCAGACACTAGAACCCAACTCATGCTATATCTTTCTTCTTCCTTCTTTCTTCTTTTCCTGTTGACGTTTCCCGTTTTCATATGGGGTCGTCGTTCCTCCCTAGTCGTTTCTATTGGTTTCGGTCCATCACCTGCTCCTCCTCCTCCTCCTCCTCCTCCTCCTCCTCCTCCTCCTCCTCCTCCTCCTCCTCCTCCTCCTCCTCCTCCTCCTCCTCCTCCTCCTCCTCCTCCTCCTCCTCCTCCTCCTCCTCCTCCTCCTCCTCCTCCTCCTCTTCCTCCTCCTCCTCCTCCTCCTCCTCCTCCTCCTCCTCCTCCTCCTCCTCCTCCTCCTCCTCCTCCTCCTCCTCCTCCTCCTCCTCCTCCTCCTCCTCCTCCTCCTCCTCCTCCTCCTCCTCCTCCTCCTCCTCCTCCTCCTCCTCCTCCTCCTCCTCCTCCTCCTCCTCCTCCTCCTCCTCCTCTTCCTCCTTCAGCTGTTTCTCCTTAAGGTCCTCTCTCAGTCTGTCCTTCCAGCGCAGCTTGGGTCTCCCTCGCCTGCGTCTGCCCCCCTGTACCTCCATCTCCATCACTATCCTTCCCAAATTGTCTTCATCTCTTCTCTTCACATGGCCGAACCAACTCATGTTATATCAAAATGATGAAAATATATCCATCTTC
Source organism: Oratosquilla oratoria (assembly GCF_046742065.1). Lineage (NCBI taxonomy): Eukaryota > Metazoa > Arthropoda > Malacostraca > Stomatopoda > Squillidae > Oratosquilla > Oratosquilla oratoria. Next base: position 57,042,731 of record NC_134787.1, read on the forward strand.
ATTATTTTGTATGTTGTTGCAGTAAACATCGTTTGATATATCATGGATCAGGTTTAGTTGCGAGTGGTTATCAGAGACGTGTCTTGCAAGGACGCCTCTCGAGATCTGCAATTTTACCCGGAGTCTATAATAGGACCTGTTCACACTGGCGGCTCGAACCGCCGCGGTTCAATTACAGTGTAAGTCAGTGGAGGCGTTCACACACAACCGCTCAGATTTTCTTTAAATATATGGTTTCGCTGCAGTTTCCGCGCGGTTCAAACAGCTAATGTGAACAGGGCCCGATAGGTGGAGACCAAGAACATAGAATGGCGTTCTTCAGCTGTCAGTCTTTTTTCTAAAAGAGAGATTACCAATTGTCCCGGCTCTCCGAACACCGAGGGCAAAGGTGACAGTTCATTTAATGTTACAGCGAGGTCAAGCGGTCTGAAGCACGTCATGGTATAAAGATTGAGATACTATAAACTATAATGATGTTGCTTGGGCTAACGGTATACTAAACAACAAGAACAAATCCGTTTTGCAGTACTGCCAATGTGTTACAAATTGTATAATATCACTCTAGTAAACAAAGGTGATTTTAAACGTGTTACGTTAAGCAGATTATTTTTATGGCGGTCGCATGCAGGACTCGAACCTACCACTCAGCCATCAGTAAGACAACTGTATAGCGCCTTAAAAATTATCTGATTAATGTCGCTGTTACTAGCGAATTTCTCTCGGAATTACATTAAGTTATAATGATCAAACATGGCAGCAGGATACATTTCGATCTATAATAGGATCAGACTTCCCCCCCCACAAAAAAAAAATAGAATAAAATAAAGAAATACAGTACCCAATCGATTAAAATGCCTTTTTATGACAAGTCCCAAACTTTATATAAACAAGATCGCCAGGAATTTATCATAAAGGTTGTTCGCCACGGTTCTTCTTCAACGATCAAGATCAAGGAAGAACTCTTTGCAACAAGATTGCAAATAGTTGACTGCACACCCAGTTAGTAGGTTCAACCTTCACAGTTGATGAACCCCCATCCACTTGAACCCTGAGCGCGAACGAATTGATGGATCTGCAGGAGGATGCAAGTAATTGATTTGTGTCAGTTTATCATGGAAGAGAGGAAAAAAGAGAGACAAAGAGAGTGGGTGAGTGGGTGGGGGAAGTGGGTTGGGTGAGTGAGTGAAAGAGAGAAGAGGGTGTGAAGAAAGTGTAAGGACGAAAAAGAGACAGAATGATGCATAGGAAATAAGACGCGCGCGCGCACGCACACGCGTACACACACACACACAAACACACACACACACACACACACACACACACACACACACACACACACACACACACACACACACACACACACACACACACACACACACACACACACACACACACACACGGGCGCACACATACACGGGCGCGCGCACACACACACACACTTATACGGGCGCGCGCGCACATATACACACACACATACACACACACACACACACACACACACACACACACACACACACACACACACACACACACACACACACACACACACACACACACACACACACACACACACACACACACACACACACACGGGCGCGCGCGTGCACACACACACACACACACACACACACACACACACACACACACACACACACACACACACATACACACACACACGCACGCACGCACAGGTAGATAGATAGAGAGAGAGAGGGAGGGAGAGAGAGAGTGAGGGAGGGAGGGAGAGGGTCATATATGTACCTCTCACTCTGTAAAATACAATTAAATAATATCTTTTTCAACCACATATCACTTTTAATTCCATACCATCGCAAACGAAACTGAGAATCGCTCGAAGGAGGCATCCTTTGGAAATTGAAACGTGGACGAGCCGAGGATTCGAACCCAGCTAACCCGTAACAAAGTTACATTACGTCAATGTAACTTTGTTACGGGTTAGCTGGGTTCGAATCATCGGCTCGTCCACGTTTCAATTTCCAAAGGATGCCTCCTTCGAGCGATTCTCAGTCTCGTTTGCGATGGTATGGAATTAAAAGTGATATGTGGTTGAAAAAGATATTAATTGATCACTGGGAACCATTCAGTGTGTATGTACAATTAGATAAATACAAATGATTATGAATACCCACATGACATACACGCGCACTCACGTTGTTTTAAATGCAGATTGAATCAGAGGCAAATGTTATTAATCAGCCCAATATTTTCAGATACTCACCACTCGTACACACACGCAGGTGGATAAAGAGAAATATACACGTACTCTTGCGCAAGCACACTTACTAATATCAGAAAGCATTTTGACACATACTTGTTCCCCCAACCACACTCCTAGTCAGATACGTTTATGTTCAAATACGAATACAGCACTTATAAGAATGGAAACACACGCATACGTACATGTACACACACACACACACACACACACACACACACACACACACACACACACACACACACACACACACACACACACACACACACACACACACACATATGTGAGCTCTGAGCTCTCTTCCGGGAGGGTAATAGCTGTCGATCACGAGACCAACACGTGATTCAAAGACCATGGTGAATCACACACACACACACACACACACACACACACACACACACACACACACACACACACACACACACACACACACACACACACACACACACACACACACACACACACACACACACACACACACACACACACACACACAAAATACGAGGAGTTTACTGCTGTTGCTGGATTTGTTCTTCCTTGAGTAATTAATTCTACTGCTGCAGACCATAACTGTTTATATAAAAATGGGGTTTCGTTGCCACGGGTAGCATCTCTTGTACAGATTAATTTTTTTGTTGACCTCTTCCCGTCCAGTTGATCTCTGAGGGTTGCTCAAGGTTATTCTGCAGAAATTTATTTTTCTTCTTTACTTTGTCTTTGTTTCTGGTTTGGACGTTTCTTCTCTTTTTGCAAACAGTTCTGCTGCTGTTGGTTGAGGCAACTGTTCTCCTAAAGCAATTGATGTAAAATGTCTGTAATTTCAGATTATTTTGTCATTCTCTTCTTAAACATTACTGATTAGCTTTTTTTCATAATCTGTCTGCTACAGTCTGGCATTAAAAAATCGCTCTTTTGGTGGCTTCCATCAATAATAACCATGTAATTACTCTTACTTACTCTTACTCCGCTGGTCTTGGGCCACTTGGTGATCCATAACCGCTTTCGAAGCGTCTCGCCATGTCTTTCTGTCCTGTGCCACCTCCTTCCATTCTCTTGGTTCTATTCTACATATATGCACATCTTCTTCAACGCATCTCCTCCAGTCTTTTCTAGGTCGACACAACTGGGAAATTCGAGAACAAACAAAACAACCCCATATTAAAAATGTAATAAGATTAAGAAGATTGAAATGGGCAGGACATGTCACAAGGTTGCAAGAAGATAGATGGCCAAAGAAAGTGCTCAATAATAACCATGTACAGTATATAAATGCATATATGTATGTTTATCATTCTAAATCATTCTTAACATGTTTTTTAGTACTCCCCTTTTACCTTAGAACCATCCTGGAGTCCTTTTGAAGTGTTGAGAGGACATCGCCGTAGTTTGTCATATTTGCCAGATCAGGGTTTCTGTTCGCATCTCCAGGTTAGGGCTGTGCCGATTAATCGGCATCGGCAAGAATCGGCATTATGTGTGTGTGTGTGTGAATCGACACTTTTTTGGTAAATCGGCATTGTTAAGGTTATGCCGATTGATCGGCATCGGCAAGAAACGGCCCTTTTTTTGGTGAATCGGTATCGGCGGTTTTTTTTTTTTTTTTTTTTTTTTTTTTTTTTTAGAATCGGCATCTTCATCGGCAGTATTTTGCCAATGACGCTACCGATTCACAAAAAAAAAAAAAAAAAAAAAAAAAATCTCGCCGATACCGATTCACCAAAAAAGGGCGATTCTTGCCGATGCCGATCAATCGGCATAACCTTACATCTCCTTTCCCCCCTCTCCTCCTCCTTTCCCCTTCTCCTCCTTTCCCCCTCTCCTCCTATATCCTTCTATACCCTCCCTCTTCCCCTAACTCCTCCTTTCTCTCCTCCTAACTCCTTCTCCCTCTCTTACCTCCTCCTATTTACTCTTCCTATTGTCTATTTCATATCTATTCCTACTTCATCCTATCTTCTTTTTCTCTTCTCTTTACTTTCTCGCATCTCTACCACCCCCTCCTCCATCTTCTCCATCTCTCCCTATCTCCTCCTCTCCCTCCTCTTCCTCCTCTTCCTCCTCCTCTTCCTCGTCTTCCTCCCTTACTTCTCCCCTTCCTTTTCGTCCTCCTCCTCCTTTACTTCCGTCTTCTCCTGTTCCTCCTACTCATTCACCTACTCTTCCTCCTATCTCCTTTTCCTATCTCCTCTTTCTCCATCTCCTCCTCCTCCTCTTCTCTCTCCATTTCTCTCCCCTCCTCCACTTTCGCCTTTTCCTATCTCTTCTTTCTCCTCCTATTCCTCCTCTTCTCTTTCTTCCACTTCTCTCTCTCCTCCACTTCTCTCTCTCCTCCACTTCTGTCCTCCCCTTATCTTCTCCTTCTTCTCCTCCACCCTCTTCTCTGCTTCTTCCTCCTTTCTCCTCATCTTCTTCCTCCCCATTCTCTTTCTTCTTCCCTTCTCTCAACTGCTCTCGTGCGCCACTTGGTAATCCACTCTTCCTCCACCTGCTCTTTTTTTCTTCCTGCTCTCTGCTGACGTTTTTTGTACTCGGTGTTTCCAATTGGTCTTTAGCGTCTCGGCCTGTATTCTCTCTCCTCTGTGTGGTCTCCTGCTTCATCGTTCTTCTTTATTTTTTTATTTTTTATTCCCAGGAGGAGGGAGGAGGGAGGAGGAGGAGGGGGGAGGGGGAGGGGGGGAGTCTGCCGAATTGCAGGGAATAATCCTCTCGCTCCTTTGGCTTCCTGAAATGACCAGTTTATTCAACTAACCTCCTCTCACCCTTCCTCATCTCCCCTCACTTCCCCTCATCTCCCCTCACCTCGCCTCACCTCACCTCACCTCACCTCACCTCACCTAACCTCCCTTCACCTCTCCTCCTCTCACCTTTCCTCACCTCCCCTCATCTCCCCTCACCCCCTCACCCCCTCACTCTCACCTCACCCCCTCACTCTCACCTCACCTCCCCTCACCTCATCCACCTCCCCTCCCCTCACCCACCTCCCCTCACCTCACCTCACCTCACTTTCCTTCACCTCACCCCCCTCCCCTCACTTCCCTTCATCTTCCCTCACCTCACCTCACCTCACCTCACCTCACCTCACCTCGTTTTCCTTCACTTCACTTCATCTCACCCCCTCCCCTCCCCTCCCCTCGCCTTCACCTCACGTCACCTCGTTTTCACCTCACCTCAGGTCACTTCAAACGACCCGACACGACCCGACCTGTGAGTGGATCATGACCTGAAAGGATTTCAGTAGGTTGAAACACCTTTTAGGTCGAAGATCAACCCTTAGATGAACCAAGGTGGGCAATTATCACATCTATTACGCAATAACACGCGAGAAAAAAAAATATGGGTGGTGGTTCGAGTCCGCTAGAAAGTCAGCGCGTAGTGGTAGTAAGGACAATTGGTCTTAATACGACATTTCTCTTGTTGAACCGAAACGTTGCACTTTTGATAAACGTTTCATCCTCATATGGTGTTTACTCTGACCATTTTTTTTTTTGGCAATTGCCAGTGTAGATTAGGAGGTCCTAAATGTCTAACCACCTCGCAGTGTGCGGGCAAAGGTAAAAAAAAAAAAAAAAAATAAATAAATAAATAAATAAATAAATAAATAAATAATAATAATAATAATAATAATAATAATAATAATAATAATAATAATAATAATAATAATAATAATAATAATAATAATAATAATAATAATAATAATAATAATAATAATAATAATAATAATAATACATGACAGCTACCGCCTCGAATATGGCACCCTCCCTATTGACTTTGGGAATGAAGAAATACAAAATGTTACACTAAGTTGACGACAGGAGTACGAGTTACTTTCTTCCGGTCACGTCGGCCGTTGTGACTGGCATAATAACCTTTGCGAACTCTTCAGTTCCATCTACTTTCTCCCTTTCCGCGACATTCTTGAATCTCTTCTTTATCATCTCTATGACACCGCTTCGGCGGGATATTGTCTCTAAGGCTAGAAGCGCTGGTTATTGGCAGCTAGATAGAACGCTCTTTCGCAGCTGCCGGTGATTTATAGATTTCCTTTGACTGTCGTAGAACCAATCGGGTCTACAGAGGGAAAGCCGTTCGATTAATTGTCTCTCCTTTATTATTGGCGATTCGTAAATTTGGTCTGATCACTGGCGGGCGATTTCAATCAGCCAGGGGAAACCCTTCTAAGCGAAGGAAAGGCTCGTTCATTTCTCCTCAGAGGCTTCTCTCTCTCTCTCTCTCTCTCTCTCTCTCTCTCTCTCTCTCTCTCTCTCTCTCTCTCTCTCTCTCTCTCTCTCTCTCTCTCTCTCTCTCTCTCTCTCTCTCTCTCTCTCACGTTCATTTCTCCTCAGAGGCTTCTCTCTCTCTCTCTCTCTCTCTCTCTCTCACGTTCATTTCTCCTCAGAGGCTTCTCTCTCTCTCTCTCTCTCTCTCTCTCTCTCTCTCTCTCTCTCTCTCTCTCTCTCTCTCTCTCTCTCTCTCTCTCTCTCTCTCTCTCTCTCTCTCTCTCTCTCTCTCTCTCTCTCTCTTTCCCCACTCTCTTTTCTTTTCTCACGGCGTCTCCCCATCTCACTTTTTTTTTCTTTTGCTCTCTTATCTGTTCCACCTCTTGTGTGTTCACTTTTCTTCACTGTTTTCTTAAACCCGTCCTATCTCTTCTCCCCTCTCTTTCCCTTTCCTTTTCTTTTTCCAATTCCCCCCTTATTCCTCCTTGTTTTCATCTCTTAATCTATCTCGTTTTCTTTTCTACAGTCTACAAAATTCTTTTTGCTCATTGTCTGGTTCATGTCCATTTTTTTTTTTTTACTTGTTTTCAATTATTTTCTTTGTTCCAGACCTGCCATTCCAAGTGACTCATCGCTGTTGCGGAACCACTTATAAAACATCAGCTCCCTAACAAAAAAAAAACAAACACAAAAAAAAAAAAAAAAAAAAAAAAAAAAAAAAAAAAAAAAAAAAAAAAAAAAAATCCGGGACCTTCTTTTGACCGTCCTTCATTTCCTCCTCCTCCTCTTCCTCCTCTTCCTCCTCTTCCTCCTCTTCCTCCTCTACTGTTGTTCTGTATCCTTATTTAATTCATTCTCCCGATATTCCTCTACCCACACCTTCCTAAATTCATCACCCGCCCTCCAACCGAAATGAACCCCTTTGCTTCTGAGAATCTGTTTTACTGAGAACATTCCCAAAGACTCTTTAATCTTCATTCTGCTACGGGTTTATCGCCGTAACCTGGAATGAGGTGACTCTATTTCATATTTCCTACTTTTTGGTTTAACTACTCTGGGAATGTGATAACCGAGTTGGTCGAAGCGCCAAGAATATTACCAGTTAGACGAAGAGTAAAAGATGTATGGCAAAGATGGAGAGAAGTGAGTGGAGTGACATTATATAAGAAATTACCGTTGAAGCTGAGAATGAAAGTATACAAAAGTGTGTTAAGACCGGTACTCCTGTATGGTACAGAAACGTGGTCCTTAAGGACGAAAGAGGAAGGCATTTTGGAGAGAACGGAGATGAGAAGGGTGAGATGGATAGCTGGTATATCTCTGTTGGAGAGGAGACAAAGTGAAGATATAAGAAAAATGTGTGGAAAATGTAATATAAAAAAGAAGGCAAGAGAAGCAAGACTGAGATATTTTGGACCCAATAAAAGGAGAGAGGATGACGAACTAGCGAAGAAGGCGATGATGGGAGATGCTAAGGGAAGAAGAAGCGTCGGGAGACAGAGAATGAGATGGAGAGATATAACAAGGTGTGGGATGAGGAAACTAGGAGTGCAAGAGGAGGATGCAATGAAGAGGAACAAATTGAGAAGGATAACTCGAGGAGCGGCCAACCCTGCAATACAATGGGGTTAAGGTCGTATGAAGAAGAAGAAGAAGGGCTTGTCAAATACTCGTCTTGGAGTGGGTATGTGTCTTTGACTTGATTACCTCCCTTATAAGGGGGAAAAAGCCCTTTGTATAATTATAGATAGATAAACGTCTTGTCTAACGATAGATAAGTGTCTATTACACAAATGTTCTACATTTCCCTTGACCGAGTCTCCCATGAAGAGGTAACATGTAAGTGAAGTACCCGTCAGCAATTGTCCTTCGAATTGTGTACATATTCAGTAATAATTCCTCAACAGAGCAGCTTGACTAATCTTTGATTACAAGAGGGATTTCACCATTCTTAGATCAAACCAGCTGACGCCGGCTATAATAAACGAATAAACCGGGAAACGTATTTTTTTTATTATTTGTCTGTTTCTTTATTATTTCCTTGATTATCATTTATTATTATTTATATGTCAATTTATTGTCATTTACTATTTACCTGTCTGTTTATTATTTTTTACCTATTCACTTATTTATTAGTATTTATATAATTACAATTTTTATTTATTCATTTATCATTATTATGTATATATATGTTTATATATATATAAATATTTTATATATATATATATATATATATATATATATATATATATATATATATATATATTGCATCCGACCTAGTTATGGACCAAAAGGTCTCCTGTCGGCATGCTCCTCCTTTGTAATCCTTTGTGATAAGGTAAAGTTTCATTCACCCAGGTAAATTCCAGGAAAATAATATTCAGAATAAGGTTCTTCGAAGAGCCTCATTGACTCTTAGTGTAGTGTTGTTCTTAGCCCTCTTCATCTCATCGATCGTCATGTTATCAACGAATGTAGGCGGCTTGACTTGTCCACACATAGATAACGTGCTTAAGCACCACGATGCTCATTTTCTATGCAAAGCGATGCAGCGGTGCTGCTCTATGACGTAAAACCCTGTTCTGGAAGCTTCTGCCATCGCCTGCTCTTCCATACCACGCAAACTGTACATTCCAGAGACAAGAAGTCTACAGAAGATGTCTGGAACCGAGGTTTCTTCGACCTGGTCTTCCCTGCCACGCAAATTGTACATTCCAGAGACAATAAGTCTACAGAAGATGTCTGGAACCGAGGTTTCTTCGACCTGGTCTTCCATGCCACGCACACTGCACATTCCAGAGACAAGAAGTCTACAGAAGATGTCTGGAACCGAGGTTTCTTCGACCTGGTCTTCCCTGCCACGCAAACTGCACATTCCAGAGACAAGAAGTCTACAGAAGATGTCTGGAACCGAGGTTTCTTCGACCTGGTCTTCCATGCCTCGCAAACTGCACATTCCAGAGACAAGAAGTCTACAGAAGATGTCTGGAACCGAGGTTTCTTCGACCTGGTCTTCCGAGCCGTGATGCAATATAGGCGTCTCTAGGCAGACGGCGGGGAGACAGATGTGTGATGAGACCCTCGCCTCAGTTGAACTGGACGTTTATGGCCCACGCTACCCATTTGCGGCAGAGCGACATTCCGGGGATTGGACTCCAGAGATGAACGACCCCTTGGATAAATAAAGCTAAATAGTCTTCCAGCAACCCGGAAATCAAGATAGCATTGGCGGAGAACAGAATGACCACTAATTGTTTAGACGGAGTTTTGTGCCACGAGATTGACCACAAGGAGAGAAGCGTTGGAAAAATAAAGTTTATAGTCTTTGTACTTTTCCTGTTCTGTTTCTTCCTTATCCAATCCTCTCTCTCTCTCTCTCTCTCTCTCTCTCTCTCTCTCTCTCTCTCTCTCTCTCTCTCTCTCTCTCTCTCTCCCGCTCTCTCTCTCTCTCTTTCTTTCTCTCTTTCTCTCTCTCTCACCCTCCCTTTACCCGTCTCTCTCACCCTCCCTTTACCCGTCTCTCTCTCTTTCTCTCTTTCTCTCTTTCTCTCTCTCTCTCTCTCTTTCTTTCTCTCTCTCTCTCTCTCTCTCTCTCTCTCTCTCTCTCTCTCTCTCTCTCTCTCTCTCTCTCTCTCTCTCTCTCTCTCTCTCCCTCTCTCTCTCTATTTATCTCTTTCTCTCTTTCTCTTTCTATCCTTTTCTCTCTTTTCCAGGCTCGCTCTTATTTCTCACTATTTGTCTATAAGGCTATATGTCTTTCTCCCTTCCCTTCCCCTTTCGCCCTCCCATTAACACCCTGCCATTAAAGAACTTTCTGTTTGGCTCCTTTCGTATTCCCTCACTTTCCCTTCCATACATTTACTCCCTTTCGCGTCTCCCGCCGTTACCAACACTTCCTCGTCTGTATTTCCTCTCCTCTTCAGTAGTTCTTTCTTCCTTTACTTCTTTCTTCCCATCTCAGGTATTGTCCTCTTTTATTTTTTATTTTTCAATCCTTCCGCCATCTTCTCATACTTTCTTATTACCTCTTTCTTTCCTCCTTTCTTCTCTCCTCTTCGTCTCTTTATCAACTCTGTCTTTTCTCAGAATGCAACTTGTACTGTATGTGGGGTCTTGTCCGAGTCTCTTCTCAGACTCCATACCACTCCTTCCTCTCTTCCTCTCCATCCCTTCCTTGTAGTCGTAGGTTTTAGTGTATAAGGGATGATAAAGCTATGTGTTCAGTTCACATAAATTAAATATATAATAATAATAATGATAATAATAATAATAATAATGATAAATTTTATTTGTCATTGATTCAATATACATGAAGTGCAGATAATGACAAGAACACATAGTTCGAAATAACATTTACAATTGCCGAGGATAACACAAAAAAAAACATGTAAGCTTATTTCCATTGTGGTCCTAAGAGCTTATTTCCATGTTTAAGAACAATAACACATCAGGGGGACATGAAAACACCGCCTAAAATGTCCTCTCAAGATAAGATAAGCCGACACCACAATCTCAATACTGACAAACTAAGTTTAGCATCCAAAGAGACCAACCAATGGATAGTGACTTATTTTATGTGTATATTTAGGTATACTAGAAACATGGGGCCGAATTTATGAAAAATCCTAACCCCTAAGTCTAGACATAAATCTTCAAAATGGTGGAAATTTTACCTAAATCTTTATGTCGGCGACCTAAATGCTTATGTCTAGACATTCTAGATCTTTTATAAATTCGGTCCCTGGCCAGCTTTGTCTGCCCTCGGATGGGTACCTTTTTTTTTTTTTTTATCCTTTCTACCAGAATGGCCCGCTCCATTTACATTTACAGGCAGCACGTGCTAACGCCTGTGCAGCATATTGTTTACAATAATAAAAAAAAATCGGAAATGAGGAGATTTATTGTATATTTAATTCATTGCATTGGATATTTCAGTTTCAGAGTTATTTGCTAAAAAAGGCATAAGATTTCCCAATTTTTTGGTAAAAGACAACTGACTTTTGGCAAAAAATTTAGCTGTGATCGTAACAAGCTTGTGAAGATTTTTTTTTTTTTACAGTGTCAAGTTGTCTACGCAACGATACGAAATGAAAAACAATATTTATTATCGTTCACTTTTAGTTGCTATCGTTCGCGACTGCAAAGATCCAAAGGAAAATAACTAATAAAAAAGAGTCATGGTTTTGATGCAATTTTGGATACGCACTTCAAAAGATGTAATTGAAACAATTCAAATTATAATGAACTGCGCACAGTTTGACAGTTAATTGACCAGGATGCACGTCAACACCAAATTCATGAATATTACTCAATAATTGTAAATTAGACCAAAAGGAAAACACAGACAGATACTTAATCATAGTCTACAAACAGACAGATAAACGGACATATACATAGACAGAAGTACTCAGGAAGTATATTGATATTTGTATGGAAGATCATGGTAGCGTAACCAGATACAACACATACATAAACACACACACACACACACACACACACACACACACACACACACACACACACACACACACACACACACACACACACACACACACTCTCTCTCTCTCTCTCTCTCTCTCTCTCTCTCTCTCTCTCTCTCTCTCTCTCTCTCTCTCTCTCTCTCTCTCTCACTCTCACTCTATCACTATCTCTCTCTCTCTCTCTCTCTCTCTCTCTCTCTCTCTCTCTCTCTCTCTCTCTCTCTCTCTCTCTCTCTCTCTCTCTCTCTCTCTCTCTCTCTCTCTCTCCCTCTCTCTCTCTCTCACTCTCCCTCTCCCTCTCTCACTCTCTCTCACTCTCCCTCCCTCTCCCTCTCTCTCACTCTCCCTCCCTCCCTCCCTCCCTCTCCCTCCCTCTCCCTCCCTCTCCCTCCCTCTCCCTCCCTCTCCCTCCCTCTCCCTCCCTCTCCCTCTCCCTCTCCCTCTCTCACACTCTCCCTCTCTCTCTCTCTCTCTCTCTCTCTCTCTCTCTCTCTCTCTCTCTCTCTCTCTCTCTCTCTCTCTCTCTCTCTCTCTCTCTTTCTCCTCTCTCTCTCTCTCTCTCCCCTATCTCTCTGTCTCTCCTCTCTCTCTCTCTTCTCTCTCTCTCTCTCTCTCTCTCTCTCTCTCTCTCTCTCTCTCTCTCTCTCTCTCTCTCTCTCTCTCTCTCTCTCTCTCTCTCTCTCTCTCTCTCTCTCTCTCTCTCTCTCTCTCTCTCTCTCTCCCTTCCTCCCTATCTCTTCCTTATATTCGTCCCTGTCTTCCATTATCTCTCACATTGTCTCTCTTATTGCCCCACTCTCTCCTGTCTCCCTCTCCCCCTCTTTCCCTCTGCCCCTGTCTCCTTCTCTTCTTCTCTCCCCTCCTCCCTTTCCCCCCTTATCCCTGTGTCCTTCTCTCTTTCTCTCCTCTTCTCTTCCTTTCTACCTATCTTACCCATTCTCTATCTCCCGATCTGTGTGTGTGTGTGTGTGTGTGTATCTGTCTGGCTGTCTGTTTGCGTTTCTTTTTCTCTCTTTCATCCTCCCTCCCTCCCTCCCACTCTCCTTTCCTCCTTCACTCCCTCCCTCCTTCCCTCCCTCCTTCCCTCTCCTCCCTCCTTCCCTCTCCTCCCTACTCTCCTCTCCTCTCCTCCCTCCCACCACCCCTTCCTCCCTCCCTCCTTCCCTCCCTCCTTCCCTCCCACACTCCTTTCCTCCCTCCCACTCTCCTTTCCTCCCTCCCACTCTCCTTTCCTCCCTCCCACTCTCCTTTCCTCCCTACCTCCTTCCCTTCCTCCCTCCCTCCCACTCTCCTTTCCTCCCTCCCATTCTCCTTTCCTCCCTACCTCCTTCCCTTCCTCCCTCCCTCCCACTCTCCTTTCCTCCCTCCCACTCTCCTTTCCTCCCTCCCTTCCTCCCTGCCACTCTCCCTCCCTCCCTCCCCCCCTCCCCCTACGTATCCTCCTCGGCAGACCCTGCCTGCCTGGCTGGCTGCCTGCCTCCTTTCTTACATATGGCCGCCCCCCGTGATTACTGTCTTTCCTTTAAATTTCTTTCGTTGTTCTTTTTAATTAGGAGCCCTTTCCTTCCCTTGCCTCCCTTTGTTGCCTTCCTAATTAGTGTCTTTTCCCTCTGTACGGTTTCCCTTCCTCCGTCCATTTTCACGCCTTTTCTCATTTTTCTTTCTTTCTTTCTTCCTCTCCAGTTTCTTCATTTTCTTGAGTAATTTCTTAATTTGGATTAATTCTCTGCATTTTCTTGTAATGCTTCGCTTTTAATTTTATGTGCGTGTGTCTCTGTGCGTGTGTGTGCGTGTTTTTATGTTTATGTTTGTGTATGGTTGACTAAACACACATCACTCACGTGTCACTTTACTCAAGAAAGACAGTGTGCGTATGTGTTCGTGTGTGTATGTGTGTATGCATGTCTGTGTGTGCGTGTGCGTGTTTACGTATGTTTGTGTGTGTTTATGTGTGTTTGTGTATCTTTGTATGTGTGTGTGTGTGTGTGTGTGTGTGTGTGTGTGTGTGTGTGTGTGTGTGTGTGTACGTGTGTGTGTACGTGTGTGTGTGTATGTGTGTGTGTGTGTTTATGTGAATACTTACGTGAATGTGTGAATGTTTGCGTGGGAGCTTATATGAGTGTTTACGTGGGTGTCTATGTTGGATATTTATGTATTGTATTTATGTGGGTGCTTATGTTCGTGTTTATGTGGGTGTTTATGTGCGTGCTTATGTGCGTGTTTATGTGGGTGTTTACGTGGGGAGTAATGTGGGCGCTTACATGGGTGTTTACATGAGTGTTTATGTTGGTCTTTATGTGTATACATATGTGTGTATATATTGTCAATATATATATATATATGTATATATGGACAAAAAATTTTGCCATGACATTAACAGGTTGACAACTTTTCATTTGTGTGTAACTTAAAGCCGTTTTGATATCAAAATATGTTCATATGTTGAAAATTATTTTCCCAATTGTATTCTGCTTTGTGGTTTTTGAAAATAGTTGGGAATGAATTAAAAAAAAAAAAAAAAAAAAAAGTGGTATTCTTAAAAAAATCCTTCCTTATATAATTCTTATATAAATCCTTGGGAGGGAAAGATTTCTATAAAAAAAAATTTCCTAAGAATACCACCGTAAGAATCTTACAGTGGTATTCTTAAACAAATTCTTTCCTTATATAAATCATTCCCTTCCAAGGATTTATATAAGATTTATATAAGGAAAGATTTTTTTTTTAAATACCACCGGAAGTAACGAATGAATAAAAAAGTGTAATCAGTACATGAGAGCTCGGATGAAGGGTTATAATATAGAAGAGGTGAACGTATCCATATAGAAATGGGGCTGGAAACTTATAAAAATAATAATTCAATAGGAGCTGTTTCACAGAGCGCCAAGTACAAAATAGGCAGGGACGATGGGATCATAAATAAACAAAAATATGTTATTTTTTGGGAAAAATTATTTTATTAAACCTAGTAGAACCATTCGTTATAGGCGTAATCGTACCCGTGTTGACTTGGCCTAGTTGCGGGTTCGAATCCCGCACTTCCCTCTGGTTCCCAGTAATGACTGTTCCTTGATCCAACAGTTCCCCAAAACGCTTAGGGCAAAGATGACGGCTTCAGCTGCAGCTCAGCGTCTTCAGGCGTAAGAACCTCCCCTTCCCCTTTCCTCTATTGTAACTGTTGCTTTCATATGAAGGTGAGTTATGATCATTTGTGGTCGTGGATAGAAGAAGTGTAAAAGCGGTTGAAATGTATTCCCCGAGGTAAACAAATAATGACAAATGAAAAGTTAACAAATAATAACGTAGAGAAAAACAAGGAAAATAAAATGAAGAGGCGAAATGAATTAAGAATGAAAGAAAGACAAAGGATATATTTCCACGATTAATCAAAATAGAGGAGTGCGTTGGTTGAAGACACGGCAGAAAATTTTGTGGGAGCTAATGCAAAGAAGGGCATTAAGGAAACGCAATTTTTGCGTGCGTGCGTGCGTGCGCGTGTGTGTGTGTGTGTGTGTGTGTGTGTGTGTGTGTGTGTGTGTGTATGTGCGTGTGAGAGTGATTCACCATGGTCTTGGATCACGTGTTGGACTCATGATCGACAGCTATCTCCCTCCCGGAGTAGAGCTCAGAGCTCATATATGACCGATCGGTAATGCTGTGACCTTACACGCACACACACCTCCAACTCCCCGCCCACGAGAATTGGAGTAACGACTCGAAGTGCAGCGATACTGAAATCATTTCAGCACTGGGCGGGATTCGAACCCGGACCGCCGTAGTGACAGTCGGGGACTCTACCAACCGCTCCACCGAGTGAGTGAGTGAGTGTGTGTGTGTGTGTGTGTGTGTGTGTGTGTGTGTGTGTGTGTGTGTGTGTGTGTGTGTGTGTGTGTGTGTGTGTGTGTGTGTGTGTGTGTGTACCTGTGTATCTATATGCCTGTATCTCTGTGCCTGTGTCTGCGTGAGAGGGTGCACATTTGCATGTATGACTGTGTTTGCTAGGAGACTCGGCACCTGGGGAAGGGAGGAGTGTTGGTTAGGGGCAGAGGCAAAGAATTGGAGCCAACGCCTGTGATGTCTTGAAAGGCCTCTGCAATAATAAGATTGCCTCCGCCCTGGCCGTGCGTACACACAGGACCTCGGGCTCTCCCTAAGAAGGTGAGTACCTGCGGCCGAAGCCGTCACCTTTGCCTTAAGAGGTTCGACTGTTGTGGTGACAGTCGCTGATAAGAATCGGAGGTAACTGCGGGAGTCGAACCCGGAACTGGTGAAGTAATAATCGGTGGTATCTATATAAGTAAAAAATAAACTGACCCTTCGCGTTTGGTGGTAAATCGGTAACACCGCCAACTACGGTGAAGAAGAACTCGAAGAAGAAGAAGAACTCGAAGAAATCGAAGAAGAAGAAGAGGAAGAACTCGAAGAAGAAGAAGAAGAAGAAGAAGAACTCGAAGAAGAAGAACTCGAAGAACTCGAAGAAGAGGAAGAAGAAGAACTCGAAGAACTCGAAGAAGAAGAAGAAGTAGAACTCGAAGAAGAAATCGAAAAACTCGAAGAAGAAGAACTCGAAGAACAAGAACTCGAAGAACTCGAAAAAGAAGAACTCGAAGAACTCGAAAAAGAAGAACTCGAAGAACTCGAAAGAGAAGAACTCGAAGAACTCGAAAGAGAAGAACTCGAAGAAGAACTCGAAGAAGAAGAACTCGAAGAAGGAGAACTCGAAGAAGAAGAACTCGAAGAACTCGAAGAAGAACTCGAAGAACTCGAAGAAGAACTCGAAGAAGAACTCGAAGAACTCGAAGAAGAACTGAAGAAAAAGTTATTACTTAAAGGAAAAAAAGAATTAAAAAAATATAAAAAGGGTATTTTGAACGGAAATTTAACACCAGCACAAATCGCCTATATAGATGACTTGCGAGAACAGCTAGATGTTGACAAGAAATAAAAAGCAATATGATTTTGATATTTTATTTTCCAAAAAAGGGGCGTAGCCCAGGGCGCGCAGCGCCCGCGCCTAAGGCGCAGCGCCGCAGGCCAAGGCCCCCGGCGTAGCCGGGCCGGCGCAGCCGGTGGGCTTGTACTGAAAAAAAAAAAATGTTTCATCGTGTAAATCTTATATAAGTCCTTGGAAGAGAAAGATTTATATAAGGAAATATTTTTTAAAGAACACCACCGTAAGAATCTTACGATGGTATTCTTAAAAAAAAACATTTCCTTATATAAATATTTTACTTCCAAGGATTCATATAAGATATATATATATATATATATATATATATATATGTATATATATATATATATATATATATATGTATGTATATATATATATAATTTATATGTATACACATATATATACATATGTATGTATATATATGTATATATATATATATACATATATATATATATATATATATATATATATATATGTATATGTATATATACATAAACTCAGTAACTCGGAACTAGACCCGTGACTTCTTTTTCCACCTTCATCAACGTACATATGTATATATATATGTATATGTATATATATATATATATATATATATATATATATATTAAGAATACCGTCGTGTAGGTGTGCTGGTCTCACATTCACTTAGTTATGAGTTCGAATCCCGCACTTCTTTCCAATTCCCAGCAATGTCACTCGCCCCAGCAGTCCAAGGGCATAATATGACAGCTTTGGCCGCAGCTAGTAGCCTCCTGGTGTAGACTCTCACGATATTCAGTAAAAAGAAAATCGATAGCGAACACGAAAAACAGCGAAATTCTTGGGTACGCAACTGCTCATTTCTTAGTATTCTGTTGGTGTGACGAACGCTGTTTTTACCAAATATGGATGGGGAGTGCCCCCGCCCTCTCATCCAATTCACAACTCCTAAAGATAGCCGAATGAAGCCCCAAAGACGCCTTGAGAAAACAAGTTATGAATCTTGAAGAAAAGAAAATAATAATAATGGTTATGATAATAAAATAAAATAAAATAAAACATAAAATAAATAAATAAATAATAATAATAAAAATAATATAAAATATAAAATTGAAATAATTAGTAATGATAATGATGATAATTATGATGATAATGATAGTGCTAATGATAATAAAATAAATTAAGTAATAAAGCCTGAGTATTCTGAGCTCCCAAAACTGCAGCATCACAAGAGAAAACAAAGTATAAAGTAAACAATACTATAACTGTTGTCGACCTTTAGCTCCTTAGCCACGCCATTCACTCTCAGAACCCCACACACACGCGCGCACGCACACACACACACACACACACACACACACACACACACACACACACACACACACACACACACACACACACACACACACACACACACACACACACACACACACACACAGTGCCTCTCTGTTCTATATCAGGACAGTATTGGACCATTCTATTACATTTGAAGCGTTGTAGTGATGTCATATTTATCACTACCAACAAGTCCGCGATGGTGACATTCTGTGAAATAGACGAATCATCACCTCTACAGGCTCACAATGTATAGGGAGTAGGTAAGAAGGAAATAGGCAAGAATTGGTTTACTAATAGGGTGGTCAACGAATGGAACAGGCTGAGTAACCATGTAGTGAGCGCTGAAACTATCAGTTGTTTTAAGAAACGGTTAGACAACTTTATGGATGCGGATGACAGATGGTAATGGACATGGAACTGCCTAGTGTAGGCCTCATGGTCTCTTGCAGTCTCCTTCTTTCTTATGTTCTTATGTTATGTTCTTAAGACGGCGCGGAGAGGACGTTGATTTCGATCTGTGTTGGGTGTGGATACTCCTGAAGATGTGTAATGTTACTCTTAGTGAAGCTAATGGAATTAGTCTGTAAGGCGTATATAACCTCACCCGATAAACGTTATCATGAATGGTAGTATGGTTGAAAGTTGTTTAATCAGGGAAAATATACATTCCTGATAGAATCTCGTGCAAAATTGAGACGTAGTATACCTGATTGTCGTAAAGATCGCAATGTAAATTTTTCATGTCGTCAGTGCAAAATGAGAAAAACGAAGAAAAATGAGAAATATCCACTTTTATTAACCAATGCAATAAACAAAAAGGAGGATAATTAAAAGCAAGAGTTATATCAGATCATAAATCTACAAAGGACATGGGACAACTGTGTATGATTTCTTGTTTTGTGCCTTACAAAACACATGACTCGGCAATGAGATTGCCTAAAGTCACCAAGAACAATACATCTAACTTCCTATTTAACACTGAAAGCTGTTGAAGTCAGTGACGTACTACGGTGCCAAACTGTGTATGACCAAAATGTTTCGTATATATATTTTTTACTCAATAGTCCGAACGCGACAAGAAATATGAAGGTTGGAAATTTTTAACAGAACATTGTATATACAATTTATTATCTTCGCGTCCTATAGACCATAGCGGTGGATTGTGTCTGTCCTGAGTGTAGGAAGGATTTTGAGGAAGTGCATAGAATGCCACAGGGAAATTGTTATTCCCAATGGAGCAGTATTCGGCAATAGAATTGCCACATTTTTTTCCAAGTATATCTCTACTTTTCACACTTTTTCATCTCGGTTTTGTTACGTTTTCGTTGTTTTATTTTTCATGCGGTTTGTTGTCTACAGAGCTATAGGAAAAACATCACCTTACTAGAACATAGAAGGTAATTAAATTCTATACTATCATATACCTTGTGTCGAAATTATAATTTATTGAAGAAGTGGCAACTGTTATTAACAATTAGAAGGTAGAGTTTTACCTGATGTTCTAGTTAAGTGTATTTGGCTTACCAGCTTATCTACAAACCTACCGATATTTTCCGTATCTATGATTTAATAAAGTTGATAGAATTCTTCTTTCTAATGGTAGAAAGGGATCGCCAAGGCTGGCTAAAAGGTTTTAAAGTACGACTTTAAGTGGCTGGTGTGGGGTGGGTTGGGGGCGGGGCTTAATGTCAACTCCCACGCTGACGTCATTCCACGCTGTTTCTCCGAGTGAGCACCCATGCAAACACCCATCCCATTTCAAACAGCTCTGGGCAGATTCGATCGAATTGTTCCTCTTGTTATAATAATACCATCTTCTCGGGGTTATAAAGGTGATGTTTGTCATAATTAATTGGTCGTTTTTCTTTATGCTGTTCCTATTTACGTTTGAATATTGTGGAGGGGAAGCTTTAATTAAAAGCAGGTAAACATAGTAATGAAATTACACACACATACGCACACGTATGCGCACACAAGTGCGCTTATGCACACGCACGCACACAGACGCACGCAAACGCACAGACACAAGCACACATACTTTCATACAACCAAACGCACGTACTCACACACACACACACACACACACACACACACACACACACACACACACACACACACACACACACACACACACACACACACACACACACACACACACACACACACACACACAAGCACACATACTTTCATACACGCACACGTACGCACTCACACATACACAGACACACACAGACACACACACACACACACACACACACACACACACACACACACACACACACACACACACACACACACACACACACACACACACACACACACACACACACACACACACACCATGAGCGTAGCTCCCCTTCCCGTAAGATACAGTTAGGTAAATACAACTAGGTAAACACACACACACACACACGCACGCACACACACACGGATACACACACACACACACACACACACACACACACACACACACACACACACACACACACACACACGGCCCGGTGGCGGATTGGTAAGGCACTGGCCCCACAAGCCGGAGAACCGGGGTTCGATTCCCCGGCCGGGCGGAGACAAGTTGGGTTTGTCTCCTTTCACGTGTAGCCCCTGTTCACCTAGCAGCGAGTAGGTACGGGACGTTAGTCAAGGAGTTGTGACCTTGCATTCCCGGTGTGTGGAGTGTGAGTGGTCTCAGACCTACCCAGAGATCTGCTAATAATGAGCTCTGAGCTCACTGCCGTAGGGTGGTGTCTGGCTGTCTCGAAAAGAGGCTGCAGCAGATCCGAGGTGAATACACACACACACACAGTGGCGCAGTTGGTAGAGCGCTGGAATGGGAAGTACGGTAGTGCTCGCAGTACCCAGTTCGAATCCTGCCCAGGGCCGAAATTATTTCGGTATCGCTGTGCTTCGGGTCGTTACTCTGACTCTCGTGGGCGGGGAGTTAGGGGTGTGTGTGTGAAAGGTCATACCATTACCCATAGATCGGTCATACGAGCTCTGAGCTCTCTTCCGGGAGGGAAATAGCTGTCGATCACGAGTCCAACACGTGATCCAAAGACCAAGGTGAATACACACACACACACACACATACATGCACACACACACACACATACATACACGTACATAGACGTACACACGTACCTTCTATCTTCACGGTCTGTCAGGACAGCAGCCAACAACTTTTTGGTTGAAGGGAGTCCAGAACAATTTCCCTCGCGGCATCAATAGTCCTTGGCTGAGTGCGCAACGAAATTACCTTTGTGTAGGTGCGGGATTCGATTCCCCGACCCTACTCGTCTGTCTTTGCTAAGAAAGCTTAGAATCTGCTCGACCGCTCTTGACACGACATTTGCACTCCCTGTACAAGACCTATGTACACACACACACACACACACACACACACACACACACACACACACACACACACACACACACACACACACACACACACACACACACACACACACACACACACACACACACACACACACACACACACACACACACACACACACACACACACACACACACACACACACACACACACACACACACACACACACACACATATATATATATATATATATATATATATATATATATATACATACATATGTATATATATACAGACATATACATACACTGAATGGTCCCCAGTGCAGATATTGATTTTTTTTCAACACATTAATGTGGTTGGTAAAAGATGTACATATACATATACTCGTACACATACATATACATATACACATACATATACATATACACATACATGCTTCGTCAACAATTTTTTTTTCTTTTTCTTTTTTAAGATTTCAATTTTCTTAGAGGATCTGAGATACTGAGAAGACCCAATTATTCACATCGAAGTTTTATTTTTTATTAGAGCTTTATGAAGACATGATCATTGCTCGTAGCACAGAAGGTATAATCGGTATGTAGCCTGAATCTTGTAATTTATTGACGTAAATTTCTAGGCAGCCTTGGGCGTTGAAAATGGAACTCCGTGGGGTGCTTCAGTACACGGTCTAAAAATAATTCTAATTTGTATTTTTCTTGTTCGCACTTAACTAATGATAGGTAGCGTCTTAGTTGATTGTACAGTTTATTGCTGAATGATATTGGTATTTCTGATAGTTTTACCTCCAACGCTGAACAGTTTTTAGTCTATAATTTGCATGCAAACTCAACTAGAAAAATGGTATATCTCTTGCTAATGCGTTTTCAATTATTTTTTTTCTTGTATTTTTGAATGTTTACTCAGACCAATTGCTGAAACGATAACAACAGCAACAACAACAACAACAGCAACAACAACAACAACGACGACGACGATGATGATGATGATGATGATGATGATGATGTTGTTCGTCCTTCATTAATGAAGATGACCATATCTTTGGCTTCAGTTTTGGAATTTGTGACTGTGGATCCGAAGGTGGCTGAAGAGGCCAATCCAGGCCCGGGAGGCTCGCCCACATGTGGTACATGCATGGGCGATTGCTGTGGTGCAGTGGTTCTTAACCTGTGGGGAATTCCCCACTGGTGGGGAATGGCGGAATTGCCATGTGGGGAATGGCCGGTCGGACAAAAGAACCAGTTTTTTTTTTTTTATCGATGTGTTTTTGTTTCTTTTTGTTTGCTTCTGGTGTCTTCTTGTTGTCACCGATGCTGTGATGGGAAATGGAGAGTTGGCTCACTAAAAAGTGGGGAATTGGAGAAAAAAGGTTAAGAACCCCTGCTGTAGTGGACGTGGAGGCGCTTCGAGCTTTGCGTGCAACGCGTTTTCTCTGAGCCTCAGGACTCCGTCTGGTCTCTGATGCACGGACTCCAGCGGCGCGATCTTGCTTCGCCAAGCCGGACGATCCTAAACAAGGGATTTCTAAGTACTGACACTAATATTCAGTGTATTGAGGGGCACTTTGAGGCAGTTCTTGAACCGTTTCTTCTAGCCCTCCTAACTGAGCTCTTGCCCTGGGACAGTTCTCCATACAACAACTGCTTTGGTAGTGGACTATTAGGCATTCTGGTGACGTGTCCAGCTCACCGAGCTTGAGCTTTCTGTAGGAGGGTGTGGACGTTGGAGATGCCGGCCCGTTGCAGGACCTCCATATCCGGGACCTTATCCCACCACTTGAGATGGAGAGGTCTGTGGAGGCAGCTCAAATGCAAGGGGTTGAATTGTTTGGCGTGTCTGGTGTAAACAGTCCTGGTCTCACTGGCGTAGAGGAGTGTGGTTAGTACCACTGCACGGTAGACCTTCAGCTTGGTGCTACTTTCGGTACGATGACGTCATGGGACGCGAGTGGGAACACGAGGATGCCGGCATTGGCGTCTTGATTATATAGATATATATATATATATATATATATATATATACATATAACTTAAACCCACTCTCGGAGAAAGATAAGCTGAGATACAGAGTAAACCGTATATTTCGGCCACTAACTGTGGTCCTCTTCAGCAGTTTTATTTTATTTGTGTGTTACGACACCTACGTCGCTTGATTTGATATATATATATATATATATATATATATATATATATATACATATATATATAATATATATAATATATATATATATATGTATATTGTAGTTGTACATGAGCTACTCCCGGATTCTGTGAACTGGTTTGATAACGTTTTCTGTGTTTATTATTACTTAGAATAAAAGAGAACGAGTAATACAGCAGTGACTTTTATAATGCGAGTAGTGTGATGCATCGTTCATATGGCAACCGATGCTGCTCGCGAAAATTTGACTCGTACTAAAGTGGAAGTGAATGAAATACACATAATATGTATGGAGTGACTCTTATCAATTATTCAGGGGTGGAGTCCAAAAACATCATAGTAGTTTTATATGTACGTGCTCGTCATGTACTATATATAGCGTATCCAATCGTCCTGTTTGTGCTAGTGTAGTTGGGTGCAACTGCTTTATAGTAACTAGACATTGTTTTACATGAAGGTTAAAGTCTGTATTGACAATACACTACGTGTGACTTATATGTGAACTCTGTTGTACAATTTATATGTGACAATATGTAACCATGATTAAGACTATAACTTTAATACTAATTTTTCACTTTGTTCCTTGACAGGTACGTTCTTCTGGTTGGCTGGAAATATGATGGATTTCTTGTAAGTATACAGGCTTTCCAGTGCACTCTATTCGGCGATTGATATGCTTTTTCCACATACTATCTCTTATGCTTCCTCTCTCCTTTTATTTTTTCTCTCTTGTAATATTATTTCCTCCTTCCCTCACACAAATGCAAACACATCCAGCATCCCCTACAGCAAAACTCGAGCTCGCTTCTGAGGTTTTTTGCCTTTTCATTCTCCCGCTGCCCTCCACCCACTCTGGTTTCCAATCCCCTTCATATCCTCACTCCATCCTACCTTTCCGCTTTCCGTCTCTCTTGCAGACTTCATCTCTGTGCCTCCCTTTCCTTTCATCCCACGCTCTGTCCTCGTCCTCTGTAATTTCATCCTTTCTGACCATGCACACCCTTTCCAGACCCCTCTTCGTCTTTCCAGGCCCTCGCTTTCTCGCTCCTTCACTCACCCACACAATTGCTCACTCACTCACTCACATACTCGCTTCCAACCATACCTACTCTCTCACTCACTCTTTTCTCCACTGCCAGGACTCCCCAGAGGCTCCTTACATCTTTCCGCTCCGAGAAGCGATAATGCCGCTGTATTCTTCACTCGGAAATCTTAACAGTAATGGGTCTGTGATGCAGTAAATGTGGATATGGATATAGGGTAACTGTGGGTAGGTTATGTAATGGCAACAGCGGTGGAAGATTAATTGCACCGATGATGGTTTGGCGATGGGATGGTGATGGGAACAGGGTTATTTGGTAACAGGGAGAGACATGGAGCGGACTCAGGAAAAAATGGAGAATTAAGGAAACCGTGAAAGTAAGGGTGTGATGACAGAGAGGGAAGAAGGAGACCAAATGTACAGAGACTTGTTGTATCGGGGTGGCTAATGAGTGCGCAAAAAATTAAAAGTGGAATGTTATATTTAGATACACACAAACTTATACAATCACAATTGCGTGCGCCTGCTTACAAGGCTGCTTAGATACTGACGCCACGCTCTCCAATTCGCGCCAAAAACAAAAGGCGCGCAACGCATCTGCGATATCTTACATAAAATACATTGTATTACATAATATAAATACATAATAGCATAATATAAATAATACAATAAATAACAAAACAACAAAATACAATTCTCCACACCAACACATCGTAGTGGTTTGTTACTATCACAATGGTGTAGGAAATCGTCCGTGAGAGAAGGATAGAAAGAAACTCCGATTCTCTTTGAACATGTTTATTCGAATTACAACGCGACTCTAGGTGAATCAGGCCGCTATCTTAACGGCTGTACATAAGAAAGTTCATATCTCATATTTAGGAGTAATATACACATTAGTTCACAAACTACTATTGTTACTATATAGAAAATTAGTATAAACAATTGTACATCTTTACATATTACTATGAGAAACATAAAACTGTTATTCAAGGTATATTTACATAACTACTAGTTTCAGTGGGTGACAATTAATACAGGAAATTAATGGTGTGTGTACATTACAGAAAATAAATTCTTTAAGGCGTGACCTTGCTACAGACTAACCAAAGAAGGAACTTCGCGGGGCGGCACGAAGAAAGATACATGTAATTGTTGTGACTGTAAGGGTGGGTTTAAGATGTGCCACGTCATAAGTTCCTTTGTAATCCCGCCTAGTGACCTCAACTTCGTCTTCCATCGCGACCTGTGATTACCATCTCCATGTCTCTCTTTGGATTTAGAGCAAAGGTGATAGCTCGTGTTGCAGCCAGATTTTCTTGTTTATTATTTCTCATTTAAATTCTTGATTTAAAACTTCTACTAAAATGGCTATTCCTGATCAATTAGGAATCTTAACAACTGTTTAGAAGTACATTTGTACTCTATATAAATAGGACTACTTGTCTTCGTGGGTATTTTGGCCGGATCTATAATGACATACAGAAATGAGTGTCGTAGAATCCATTGTATTATTTTGCTACTTCCCAGGACAGCGTTTCCTAACCTTTTCCGACCATAGCACCCCCTGTTGTCATGTCTAAGCAGTCCAACACCCCTATCATGTTGTTAGAAGGATAAAAAAAGTGAAGTGTACTGCTTGATGAATTATTTTCTTGATTCCTTTGAATTGAAACAAATCGACAATATTGTTTTTAGAAGAAATAAGAACACCCTAGAAAAATAAAATAGCACGGAAAAAGTCATATATGCATAACTAGGTAATCAATGATACATATATCAATGTGATTTTTGTGTGCATCACTTCCCAGCACCCCTTATAATTGATTTCAGCACCCCAGGTTGGGAAACGCTGTCCTAAATCTACTCCTCAACTGAAATCGGATTTTGACACTCACCACGATAAGATTTACAAATAATTTCATGTGTTTATACCAGTGATACAGTGATGATAGTAGTTTCAGTTCCGTACAGACATATACCGCAATGTCATTAAAGTTCCAATGATGTCATTTTGTGGTCCGCCATTTTGTTGGCATGGTTTGTTGTGTGAGTATTAAGGGTGATGGTGCGTTTGCATTGCGGTTTGATAATATGATAGTGGCCACAGAAACTTCAGCGAGAATTAGATTATATAACAATTGGCAACTAAAATTATCATCAGGCACTGATTTTCTCAAAAACTGACTTCAAGATTGCACCAATGTGATATAAAGTTGCTTCAGAGTAATACGTTTTTGGTATGGCTACCCCAGGATTGTGCAGGTAGGGTATTTTTGGTTCTTATGATCTCGTGGATAATTCTGTGTGCGTAAAACCTAACTTAATAGTTGCACACAAAAATCACTCGAGGAATCACTGTGACTGATGGATTTATGTAACTCGACAACCTGAATCCTTTCAGACACCAATACCTGTGAGGAAATTATTTAAGAATAAATGAGTGATATAAGATATTATATAAAGATATAGAAAATAAGAAATATCCTCTGTAGTACAGTGGCGAAATTTTGGTTTAATAAAATCGTCAGGCGCTGATTAGAAAGAAATATGTAGGGTGTGTTACATTTTCTTTTAAAGCGTTTTTTTTTCTGCTTAAACGATGTTCGAAAAACTCACCTCCTCAAAAAGAGAGGTATTTTATGGTTTCAAGATGGACCGACAAGTGTGTGTGTGTGTGTGTGTGCGTGCGTGCGTGCGTGCGTGCATGTGTGTGTGTGTGAGAGAGAGATTAACAGGCCCACAGATTTTCAGACTCAAACTGTTGCAATATCGATCATTTTACAAACTATAGTTCTAAAAGTTATACAATCAACATAATCTTCAGGACATCAGACCTCTTTAAGTGTTGCAGATAGAATACACGTACATGTTAATGTGGGAGTTACGTTCTGAGATATGGAAGAAAGGATACATGGAGTAAGAAGGCAAAGAAACAGTGTTGATAAAAGATTAAGGTGTCTTGACGCTGACAGCTGTAATGACTGCCATTTATTTTATATTATTTGTTTGTTTCTTTGTTATTATTTGTCTGTTAGACTATTATTTGCTTGATTTTCTTTTATTATTATTTATCTGTGTATTATTATTTACTATTTACCTGTTTGTTTATGATTTAACTATACCTATGCATTTATTTATTTTAGTTATTATTATTTATATTATTATAATTTTCATTTTATTTTTATTGATATTGTTTTATTTTATTTTAGTTATTCTTTTATCATTATTATATATTTTTTTTCTCTCATCCGACCTAGTTATGGACCAAAAGGTCTCCTGCCGGCATGCTCCGCCTTTGTAATCTTTTGTAATCTCAAGCGGAGGCCATGTAAACCTTAACAAAACACATAAAAGTCGTATCAGTGAGATAATATCTATTTTTGTGTAGACTGTGTATATTGTTTGTAGCAGCACAAGAAAGGATATTGAGAAGAATGAAAGGATACGTAAGTTATCGCATGTTTTTGCTGTGGTGTCTCCTCGACATGAAAGATAATCATTCTCAATTGGTCCCTTCTCGACATAGAGACCAACGCACTAACCTAACCTTTGACATACTCTCTAAAAATCATGACACTTGGAAACATGGTGACGTCCGAAGTGCAGTGGGACCCCTTGGGAAAGAATTTCATTTAGGTCTCCGCGCGCTGGTCATCACCCCCCATGACGACGCTTGCATCAGACAACACGTAAAATGTAGGCCACTGATTCCGTCAAATAGTTCAGTACAATAGACTTCATAAACAGGTAAAAATGATTAATCAAACGAGTTGTTGTTTTTTTAGCACCCGGATGATATGATGATATCTAGTGCTGATTTTTTTTTTTTTTTTTTTTTAGTTTATTTTTTTTTTTAATCAGTCGTAAGGGAGCTTAAAGGCAAGTTCAGAATCCCTTATAAACAGGAAGGTGTGGAGCGGTGGGGGTGGGGAGGGAATAAAAAGGGAGAGAAAGATAGTGAATGAAAGTGAGAGAGTGAGAGGGAGGGAGAGCGAGTTCAGAATAGGTCATACAGTCAAATCGTTCAGACATTATCATTAAAAAGAAGAAAAAAAATTGTGGTTGTCATACTCTTATCCAAATTCATTAATCACGCATATGTGAGCTGTCCTCGGTAAGGTGCTACTTGATGTTTATTTATCTATTTATTTATTTATTTTCGTTTGACGTGAGCTTCAGGACAGACCATCTCTCACTGAAGCTGGGAAGTCCCTTGGCCTGACCATGACATATGTTCCCCAGTGAATCTGCGTCCATTGGATAAGCAAAAGTCTGAAATATGGACCAACAATTTATTTGGCGTCTGCTACCCCGTCAAGGAGGCCCCTCAGCTTGTGACGTCACTCTTCCTGAGGGATAACCCCCCCCCCCCCGGGCTTTAATTTTTAATTCTATTTTTTTTTTACTCTACTTAGAGGAGTGGCTAGAGAAGTTGAGATTAATTGTAGAGGGACAGGATTATGGATTAATGATGTCTGGGAGAAATTATTTCCACAAAACAATTCCGATGCTGCCGGAAGAAGTTCTGCACACACACACACACACACACACACACACACACACACACACACACACACACACACACACACACACACACACACACACACACACACACATATATATATATATATATATATATATATATGTATATGTATATATATATGCTAATAAGAACACGGGTACGTGTGTTCACTCCTGCAAAGTAGACCACTTGGAAAATGTTAGTTTTTTTTTTTCCAAGTGGTCTACTATGCATATATATATATATATATATATATAAAAATATATATATATGTATATATATATATAT
This sequence comes from Oratosquilla oratoria, assembly GCF_046742065.1. Taxonomy (NCBI): domain Eukaryota; kingdom Metazoa; phylum Arthropoda; class Malacostraca; order Stomatopoda; family Squillidae; genus Oratosquilla; species Oratosquilla oratoria. Next base: position 57,072,305 of record NC_134787.1, read on the forward strand.
ATATTTTTTTTTCTTTTCTTTTTTTTTTTTGCTTGTAACCACGAGGAAATTAAAGATCGGAATACTGAACGTTTTCGTCTATTAAGACTTTGAAAATGTCTTAATAGACGAAAACGTTCAGTATTCCGATCTTTAATTTCCTCGTGGTTACATGCAAAAATCTATATTCACGTGATTTATGTGATTACTGTTATATATATATATATATATATTTATATATATACTGTATATATATATATACATATATATATATATATATGTATGTAAATATATATATATATGTATATATATATATATATATATATATTCCAAGCCATCGCAATCGAGACTGAAGAATCGCTCGATGGAGACATTTTGTTGGAAATTGAAACGTGGACGAGCCGAGGATTCGAACCCAGCTAACCCGTAACAAAGTTACAGTGACTTAAACCAATGCGCTATCAATGATAGCGCATTGGTTTAAGTCACTGTAACTTTGTTACGGGTTAGCTGGGTTCGAATCCTCGGCTCGTCCACGTTTCAATTTCCAACAAAATGTCTCCATCGAGCGATTCTTCAGTCTCGATTGCGATGGCATGGAATTAAAAGTTGTTTGTGGTTGAATAAAGATATCAATTGATCGCTGGGAACCATTCAGTGTAGATGTATAATATATATATATATATATATTCTCTAGTCCTTTTTATTTCAAATGACTCTATTTTCTGCGTCGTTTCTGTGAACCTGCAGTACCTCTAAAGTATAATTGGATCAGTGCCGTTGGAGTATTGTCCGTGATATTCAGTGAATTACCGTGCAGAAATGGAACGACATTCGCCACGCGATGTCAGACGTGGGGTCGATGGGAGAGGCAACTCCTCCCAGATGACGTCATCAGTTGTCAATATATTTTCACACCGAGTATCAGCATCAGGGTGGAATTTCAGCTGGAAGTGGTCATGATTACTGCTTAATCTTGTAACACAAGTAATGTTAAGGAAAAAATATACGGTAGATATAATCTCCGTATGGGGCTGAATATATTTCATGTAGTCTACGTCTTAAGGATTTTAGTAGAACCTCTACGGATCAGAGCCACTCGGTATTCTTTTGAGATTAACCCTTTCTATACGATGATGCCTACGTAGGCGTCATTAGGAGCGAGGGGGTACTTTAGGATCCCGGCGTCTGTGCTTTGATTATATTAATTTTGTAGTTGTAGCTAAGTTATCCCCATATTCTGTGAACTGGCCTGATCATGTTTTCTGTGGTTATTAACATTCATAATGAAAGAAAACGAGTAATATAGCTGTGAGTTTATTTTTTTATAATGGGAGTATTATGATGCATCATCGTACGTCAGGCAGCCAACGCTGCCCGTGAGAATTTCACTCGTATTGACTAGGTTAAAGATTAATCACCACTGAATCATCTTTAACTACACACTCCCTCCTTACTCCCTCCTTTCTACTCCAATTCTTAAATCTCTCCTTTATCACATCTGACTATCTCTTGGGCGTGATATTGTTCTCAGCGATAGAAATACTAATCATAGGCAATGACATGCAGTAGAGATACTCATAGTAATTGTATATTGATTATCTCTGTACTCGAATTTCTTCTTTGATGGTCAGATCGTCTGTTATAAGTCATAATGAATCATTAGCTTTTAATTAATTAGTGTAGTTAATTTGTTAATCTTTACAATTATAGTACCGACAGCTAACTTAGTCAGTTTGCATTATACTATTATAACTAGTGGGTGGGATTGCACTGAGAAACATGTTGACGGTAAGATCAGCACCTATTTGGCAGCAATTAGCGGGAGGTGATTGGTCAGTGGACGGGGAAAGAAGCGTGCTGATTGGCTGCAGAATGACCTCGGCTTCGCAAAGCGGAAATAAAACGAGAGCTGTTCCGACAGAAAGGCCATATATCAACGTCGCCCTCTTTATCAGAAACTAGGGTTTATTGAAGGATGGCAGGAAATGAAGGAGATGTGGCCAGACTTTACGTAAAGAAAAAGAACATTTTACTCACTCTTTTTACCTCGATTTATCTCAAACACGCAGGACTGGAGAACACGGGCAAGATTATCTTTATTTCAGTGGTGGCTGGCTATCGCAGTGCGCGCGTTTACGATGCAGGAGTCGCTAGCGTGAGCTACTTGCATGAGGAATTAATATTCACTGGCATCGTGCCAACAGTTGTAAGCCTCCTCCTACTTCCCTCCTTCTCCTCCTCCTCTTCCTCCTCCTCGTCCTCCTCCTCTTCTTCCTCCTCCTCCCTCTCTTCCTCCTCTTCCTCCTCCAAACTCCTCTTCCTCCTCCTCCTCCTCCTCTTCCAACTCTTCCTCCTCCTCCTCCTCCTCCTCCTCCTCCTTCTCTTCCTCCTCCTCCTCTTCCTCCTCCTCTTCCTCCTCCTCTTCCTCCTCCTCTTCCTCTTCCTATTCCTCCTCTTCTTCTTTCTCCTCTTCCACCTCCTCCTGCACCAACTCCATCTCCATTTTCTCGTCCTCCATCTCCTACTTCATCTTCTCTTCATACTCTTCCTCTTCCTTCTCCTCCTCCTCCTCCTCCTCCTCCTCCTCCTCCTCACCTCCTCCTCCTTCTCCTACATCTCCTCCTCCTTCTTCACCTCCTCGTCCTTCTCCTCCATCTCCTCCTCCTCCTCCTCCTCCTCCTTCTACTCCATCTTCTAGTCCTATTCCTCCTACTCCTCTACTTTTTCTAAATTTTCCTCCTTCTCCACCTTCTCCTCCTCCTCCTCCTCTCCCACCTCTTCCTCCTCCTCCTCCATCTCTTCCTCCTCCTCCTCCATCTCTTCCATCATCTCCTCCCTCTCCTTCTCCTCCTCCTCCTCTTCCTCCTCCATCTCCACCTCCTCATCCTCTGATATGTCGAGCCATTGAAGAGTTGGTGATCATGGACTCTCAACCATTTATCTTTTGTCATCTATAATGGCTGCACCAGTCGAGAGTAACTCGTTACTTGTAACCTGTGATCCAATTGGTCGGATTAGCTTCTCATTTTGTGATCCTATTTTTAGATACCCATTGTTTTTCATGACATGCTGCTGAGAGTTATGTCCATTACATTGGTAATGATGAGCATAAAGTGGACTTTATAGTCATGTAATTGTGGAGTGCTTGTTGTACACAAGAACGACAGATTGATTTCCAGGAACTATTAATGGTCATCCCCTGTCGCAGCTGGACGCTCCTACATAAGAACATAAGAATAAAGGAGACTGCAAGGGACCATGAGGCCTACACTAGGCAGTTCCATGTCCATGACCATCTGTCATCCCCATCCTTAAAGTTGTCTAACCGTTCCTTAAAACAACTGATGGTAAAACCGATAGAACAACTGATAATACTCTCGTCACGATGGCACACGTTTGAGATTTTATTATGGTTTGTTCAGTGGTGGTTAGGATTGTGCTGCAGAAGTTAACTCTCTTACTGAACAACTTTACTGGGACAGCACATTGAAGGAGCTGATTGTAGCCAACGCCAAATTGTTTAATTCTGATGAGAGAAGGATTCTATGCCAAGGGGGATAGTGGACATTGACAATGTTGCTTTTGCGAGCCTAAAGAAGGAGTTTAATCTGCTAGGTATATAAAAAATGGCTAATGGAACCTATTGGCTTTGTGCCTACACAAGCTTGACCGTTGGAGACGGGAGCCCACGAGTGTTTCTTATACAATAATACAATTAAATAGATACAGTGGGGCAAATACAGAATATTCTTTGAGGTGCCAACTGAAGAAACTTCCTTGTGCAAAACAGTTTTTCTGAAACTATTGGCTTTCTTGCGTGCATCAGTCGTGTCGGGTCGTGGGTGGATCCCACATGAATATCGTCGGCTCGCGTCATCTCAATCCAACGCGATGACTCTCTTCGCTTGTTTCATTATCTTAAGGGAAAGACATTTTACTTAACATGATTCAGATGATCTAGAACTATGGTTCTCAACCTGTGGGCCACGGACCCCTGGGAACTATGCAGTTTCATAAGTGGGGCCACAATCCGAGAACTAATAGGGTTTAGTGGATGTTAGCGATTAAGTTTAGTGTTGAAGTGATCTCAAATAGACATGGAAACAGTAAGGCATAAACCGTGGACGCATTGACCCTTGCGACCTGACCTACCGCCTTCCAGGGGGTAAACGACCTCTACTCTTATGCAAAATGTCCTTGTTCCTTTTTCATGTATATATAATCTATGTATTTCTACTAAACCATGCACTTTTTGCACTGAAGATGTAATATACGAAAGCGCTCTGCTTCGTTAGTTTCTTTTTCCAAGTGGTCTACTTTGCATAAGTGAACACACGTACCCGTGTTCTTATTAGCAGCAAGGGAGTATGGGGTACATGAGACAATAGGTTGAGAATCCTGATCTAGACTGAGCCTTTCTTATTAGTTTTGGTCTTTACATATTTCCTTCTGGCTCACGGCGGGCAGTTGACTTAGTGTAAATTACTCAAAATGGGATGATTTAGAGGTTTTGGAGGCAATGAAGGCTCATAAAACTAATTTCTGTATAATTTGAAAAAAGATTGAGGAATTCAAATTCAAAATTCATATATTTCATCTTACTAAGAACCACTATTACATCGGTTTGTTTGTACATCATTACGCTGTTACAATTGCTTTTATATAATATGCAACAATTCTACTTTGTGTTTATTTCGGAGTCTGGGAGGAGGTAGGGGAATTAATGCAAATTTACAAATATATATATATATGTGTGTGTGTGTGTGTGTGTGTGTGTGTGTGTATGCGCGCGCGCGCGCGCGTGTGTGTGTGTGTGTGTGTGTGTGTGTGTGTGTGTGTGTGTGTGTGTGTGTGTGTGTGTGTGTGAGTGTGTTTTTTTTAATATCCACATAAATTCCCCGACCCCAGTGTAACACGTGCCGAAAGTAACAAGGGGTTCTGCCACTCTCCCACGATGTTCAAGAAAAATGTCTAATAATGGAATGAAAAAAAAAAAAAAAAATGCGGAGGGGTGAATGAATGACGGGATAAGGTTGGCCAAACGGAGGAAGTGATTCTATTGGTTTAAGAATCTTGTTAGGGAACGGGCAAAGTACCGAGATGCGTGGGAGAAGCCAAAGGAAGAAAAATGACGAAGGAAGCATAAAGGTGAAGTGCCGAAGAGGACTCGAAGTAAAAAGGGAGAAAAAGGAGGAAGAAGACAGCGGGTGAGGAGAGTGGGCCCACAAATCACGGTAGGCCACGGGGGAAGTGCAAGTCAGAGTGTTGAAGTGACGGATGTAGACGGAGAAGACTGGCGAAGGGACGGAGTGTGGGTGTTTGGGGTGGATGTAGGTGCGCGGGAAGGGGGTGGGGGTTGGCTGTTAGGCGGAGGTTCCCAAAAGCTCATGCTGCCTTAGTCTCGCCGCGTCCAAAGTGTCACCTTTTCAGGTTCGACTGCGCCATTGTCCCTGCGTCCGGCCTCCTCTGCGTCCCCTCTCCAACCCTCGGCACCAAAGTAGCCCTTGTGCGTAGTGAGCGTAAGGGTCAGTCCTTGAAGCGTCGATGGCCCCGTTGTCTCCTTAACGTCAGGAATTTTTCGTCGAGAGATAGAAAGGTCATCCCTACAGCTCAGGGATGGGATGAGATGAGAGAGTGATGATTTAAACGGAACGAGAATAATAGTAGATGGATGGAAAAAGGAGGAGGAGGAGGAAGAGGAGAAGGAGAAGGAGGAGGAGGAGGAGGAGGAGGAGGAAGAAGGGAGCTCATGGGAGGTACGAGAAGTTCAGAAGAAGGGGCCGAGGCAAATAATGGATGTATTACATAAAGGCCAGGAGGACCTGCATGAGGTCCAAGTAGGACATTGCAAGGGTAAAACGGGTCATACAAAGACAATGTAGAGATCAAGTATGTATACATACATACATACATACTGTATACCAAAAGCTTTTCCCTCTTACAAGGGAGGTAGCCAAAAAACAAAGGCATAGAAGCCACTCCCACCCATACCATCCCTACGTACCCCACTCCCCTCTACCCTCTTCCCTTCCTCTTATCTTGGCACCTCCTGGATGACGGGTCATCCCTGCATCTTGTCCACTGCCCTGGGTCAGAAGTAGTGTCGCAAGACACAGCACATCCACAGCAAGGCCGCTTCATTAAATCGGCGCCCCCCCTCTAGGAAAACGAGTAGATTTTGGGATGTTGTTTGATGACATAAGCTAGAAACCAGGAGAGGCAGAGAAATGAGTAGAAAAGAAAGGGAAACAAGTAGATGAAACAGAGAAAAAAGTGTAGGTGGAGAAAGGAACAGAAAAAATGAGATAAGGAAGAAACAGGTGTGGAAGAGAAAGACTTAGATATGATAGGTAAAAGTAGGTGAAATAGGAGATGGAAAATTTAGGGAATAAATAGGGGAAGATGAGGAACCCTGTCGTAGATGAGGTGTGGAGACACACTTGATCGAAGAACATAGATAAGAGATAATGGACTTTTCGATATCGGAAAAGATGATGGGGAGAAAGGGAACACGAACTCTGTGAGTCAGATCGGGTGAGCACGCAGAGTGGTGATCTCGAAGGCACGCGGAGGGGCAGGACACGAAGAGTGCGAGGTCTTGGTAAAGAATACAAAATTTCGAGAAGAAGGAGAAGGCTTAGGGGAGCCCTACGGAGCCTCCGAGGGAAGAATACGCGAACGCCGTGGAGAAATAAGAAAGACCCGAGAAGGAATATTTGAGTTCCAGGACCTAAAGTTGGGTGACTGGAGGGCGTGAGGGTCAGGGTGAAGTTTGGTATCAGGAACGTAGCTGAAGAATAGGGGAAGAGATTCGTAGGGATACTGAACTAGTCGGTAGACGAGATGGAAGAGAACAGCAATGAGTTTCAGAAGGATCGTATGTAAGTTCAGGGAAGGATGAAAGTGTTTCAGGGATAGACGACGGAGGCCCGGGAACTATATCTCGGTTGATGGCCGACTTAAAAAGGATTGTTTCGAGGAGGAGTTGGAGCGATGGCCGGGCCGAGGTGTGTCTGGATAGGAAGAAGGAGAGGCCCGGAGGCTAAATCTCGGTTGATGGCCGACTTAAAAAGGATTGTTTCGAGGAGGAGTTGGAGCGATGGCCGGGCCGAGGTGTGTCTGGATAGGAAGAAGGAGAGGCCCGGAGGCTAAATCTCGGTTGATGGCCGACTTAAAAAGGATTCTCTCGAGGGGGAGCTGGAGCGAAGGCCGGGCCGAGGTGTGTCTGGATAGGAAGAAGGAGAGGCCCGGCGTGCTGGATGAAGGAAGATCGACTAAGCTCGAGGGAAGAGTAACCCGACGATGCGCGGATGTTTGCCATGAAGAATGGGAACACTCTGCCGACAGTTCTATTGGACCGTTTGTATTAATCACTCGAAACCCGATCCCGTATTGTCCTCACATAGGGAGGGATTAGAGGGAAAGGAAGGAGAGGAAAATAGAGTGAATGGAAAGATTTGGAAAGGAGAGGAAAGAAAAAGTAAAAGAGAGGACAATGAAGGGAAGGAAAAGAAAAAGAAAATGAAAACGAAGGGAAGGGAGGGAAATAGAGTGAATAGAAAGACTTGGAAAGGAGAAGAAAGAAAGAAAAGAGAGGACAATGAAAGGGAACAAAAGTAAATGAAAATGAAAACAAAGGGAAGGGAAGGGAAATACAGTGAATGGAAAGACTTGAAAAGAAGAGAAAAAAGAAAAAGAGAGGACAATGAAGGGAAGAAAAGTAAAAGAAAAGGAAAACAAAGGCAAGGGAAGGGAAGGGAAGGGAAATAGAGTGAATAGAAAAACTTGGATAGGAGAAGAAAGAAAAGGAAAAGAGAGGACAATGAAGGGAAGAAAAAGAAAGAAAAGGGGAAGGAAGGGAAGGGAAGGGAAGAGATGGAAATAGAGTGAATGGAAAGAAAAGAAAAAGAGAGGACAATGAAGGGAAGAAAAAGAAAAAGAAAAGAAAGGTAAGGGAAGGGAGGGAAACAGAGGGAATGGGAAGACTTGGAAAGAAGAACTAAGAAAAAGAAAAGAGAGGACAATGAAAGGAAGAAAAGGAAAACGAAGGAAAGGAAAGGGAAAGGGAGGGAGGGAAATGAAAGGAAAGGATGAAAAAAATAAGGGAAGAAAAGGGAAAAGAGAAGAAAATACAGAAAAAAGAAAAAGAAGAAAACGGAATGAACGCTTAGGTTTTGAAAGAAAATGAAAGAAAAGGGAAGAGGAGAGTAAAATAAAGGTAAGGAAAGGGAAAGGAAGTAATTACCCTTAAGCGTCATGTACCTAAGTGCAAATCCTAAGGTAAAATGTAATGAGGCCGTGATTTGTGAATTCCACAATATAGTTGTACCGCAAAGACTTTGACTGTGATACTTTTGGAAAATTTATGAAGGGAATCAAAATTAAATTAAACATAAATCTGTATTAGGGTTTTCTTCCTCCGTGTAAAAACTGTCTGATATCATCCAGCTTAGATATCCAAAGACGTCACTTGACGTCAGCAGGCAAAAGCGCGACTGGAAAAGAATGCAAGAACGGACTGGACCTCGGGGACAGAGGAACGGCATTCGGGATGTCAAAACATCGGAGACTGGACTTATCTGGATTAAGGAAATGTAGTTTTCGTCGTCGAGTGCTTGGTGTAGGTAATGCAAACAAGGTCATCATATTAAAACAACAGGGCAGGACTCGCAGTAATGGACTTAAACTGGACAAGTTTAGATTTAAGAAAGAAAGTAGGCAAGAATTGGTTTACTAATAGGGTGGTCAACGAATGGAACAGATTTAGTGACCATGCCGTGAGCGCTGAAACTATCAGTTGTTTTAAGAAACGGTTAGACAACTTTATGGATGGGGATGACAGGTGGTGATGGATATGGAGCTGCCTAGTGTAGGCCTTATGGTCTCTTGCAGTCTCCTTCATTTTTATGTTCTTATGTACAGGAGTTTTCTTGTATCAGAAGGATGTTTCCTTTTTGTAAATTAAATTGTTTAGTTGATAGCATCATGGGTTAGTTGCGTGACTAGGAGGGCCGGGCACGATGGGACCAGCTCTTCTTGCGTGTACTTAGTATATTTCTGCTGCGGTATTTCTCGATATAGTATTTACCCATGTCTCAGCATCAGGAACGGTATCAATATCGTCAGTATAACTACCTCACTCTACCATTCATTTTATGCAATGGGGGGACGGAGAGGGGGGGTCGCCGATTTAATGAAGCGGCCTTGCTGTTGATGTGCTGTGTCTTGCGACACTGCTTCTGACCCAGGGCAGTGGACAAGGTGCAGGGATGACCCGTCATTCAGGAGGTGCTAAGATAAGTGGGAGGGTGGAGGGGTGTGGAGTGTATTCAGGGATGGAATGGGTGGGAATGATTTTATGCCTTTTTCTTTTTGGCTACCCCCCCTTGTAAGGGGGAAAAAGCCTTGGTATATGTATGTATGTATAAGTACCTCACTCACCATTAATATTACTGTCACTTTTATTGTCAATGTCACCGTCATCGTCGTGACCATGACTATCACCATCCTTGTCATCATCACTGTCACCATCACTATCACCATCACCACCATCAATATTGTATCGTTGTAATTTGATTTTTATTTACGTTGTGAGGATCTTGACCGCTTCACCAAGTCTTCCCACATTCAAGACATTGGAATGTCGAAAAAGTCTCGCAGCCTAAGCGTCAACTGACCAGGTGCTTGCTAAGCTAAGGCTGATGCAATACTAAGAGTCGAGGATTAATAGAGTTGGATGCTACTACGTCCATCTAAAGAGTATCGCAGTGTAAGCGTCAACTGACCAGGCTGCTTGCTAAGCTAAGGCTGATGCAATACTAAGAGTCGAGGATCAGTAGAGTTGGATGCTACTACGACCATCGAAAGAGTCTCGCAGTGTAAGCGTCAACTGACCAGGCTGCTTGCTAAGCTAAGGCTGATGCAATACTAAGAGTCGAGGATCGATAGAGTTGGATGCTACTACGACCATCGAAAGAGTCTCGCAGTGTAAGCGTCAACTGACCAGGCTGCTTGCTAAGCTAAGGGTGATGCAATATTAAGAGTCGAGGATCAATAGAGTTGGATGCTACTACGACCATCGAAAGAGTATCGCAGCCTAAGCGTCAACTGACCAGGCTGCTTGCTAAGCTAAGGCTGATGCAATACTAAGCAATACTAAGAGTCGAGGATCAATAGAGTTGGATGCTGCTACGACCATCGAAAGAGTCTCGCAGTGTAAGCGTCAACTGACCAGGCTGCTTGCTAAGCTAAGGCTGATGCAATACTAAGAGTCGAGGATCAATAGAGATGGATGCTATTATGACCATCGAAACCATTCATGGGCTTCAGGCGTGTGCGTTCGACAAGACAAGACCTCACTGTCCTTGTATTACAAATGTATAATAGACAAGTATTGTACATCAGGGTTTCATTTAGGTCCATTTACCCTCCTACCTACCATGCCCAACGCAGATACACGATCACCACCACCCCAAACACTACCTCAACCACCACCACAATCACTACCAGCATCATGACCACCACCACCATCACCATCACAACCATCATCATAATCACCACCATATCTACCATCACAGTGACCAATACCACAGTCACTTCCACAAACACTACGACAACCACCACCACCACAACCACCATCACCACAACCGCCACCACAACCACCACCACCACAACCATAACCATAACCATAACCACCACAACCATTGTATCTCTCCTATACATGATTATGAACAGTTAGATGTACTTATCCCTCATGTATCCGTGGTTTAAGATACAAGAGGATGATCATAATAAAAACAAAGTGGTTAATTTACATTAGACTGATATACTGGTATTTAATCATATAAAGTACAACACTTCCTATTTCTTCATCCAGCTTAATCTTCCTCCTTCTCCTTGTCCTCCTCCTCCTCCTCCTCCTCCTCCTCCTCCTACTACTTTTCGTTCTTCTTTTTCTTCTCCTTCTCCTTCGCCTCCTCCTCCTCCTCCTCCTACTCCTCCTCCTCCTCGACCTCATCTTCCCCTCCTCCTCCTCCTCCTCCTCCTCCTCCTCCTCCTCCTCCTACTCCTCCTACTCCTCCTCCTACTCCGCCCCCTCCTCCTACTTTTCGTTCTTTCTTTTCTTCCCCTTTTTCTTCGCCTCCTTCACCTCCTCCTTCACCTCTATTTTATCTTTCTTCTCCTTGACCTCCTCCTTCTCCTTAACTTCCTCTTCCTCCTTCGCCCCCTTCTCCTACTCCGTTTCCACTTCCATTTTTGTCATGGTCTCCTTCTCTTCCTCCTTTATTGATCTCCTCCTTCTCCTTCAGTTCCTCCTCTTCGCACTCCTCCTCTTTTTCTTCCTTCTCCTCCAACTCCTCCTGCTCCACCTTCTCCTCCAATGCTGTCTTAGACTCCTCCTTTTTCTTGTTTTCGTCCTCCATCTCCTCCGCTTATGCCTTTACCTCCTCTTCCTCTTTTTCTTTCTCCTCCTCTTCCTTCTCCTTCTCTACCTCCTCTCCCTCTTTTTCCTCCTCTTCCTCCTCTTTCTTTCCTAGCTCCTACTTGTCCTCCTATTTTTTCCTATCCTCTTCCTCCTCTTCCTCCTCTTTCTTTCCTTCTTCCAACTTTCCCTCCTATTTTTCTTTCCACTCCTATTCCTCCTCTTTCTTTCATTCCTACTTTTACTCCTATTTTTTTTTCCATTCCTCTTCCTCCTCTTTCTCCTCTTTCTTTCCTTCCTCCTACTTTTCCTTCTATTTTTCTTTCCACTACTCTTCTTCTTCATCTTCCTCCTCTTTCTTTCCTTCCTCCTACTTTCCCCCCTATTTTTCTTTCCATTCCGCTTCCTCCTCTTTCTTTCCCTCCTCCTACTTTTCCTCCTATTTTTCTTTCCACTCCCCTTCTTCTTCATCTTCCTCTTCTTGCTTTCCTCCTACTTTTCCCCCTATTTTTCTTTCCACTTATTTCTCATTTTCCTCCTCTTTCTTTCCATTCTCATACTTTTCCTTCTATTTTTCTTCCCACTCCTCTTCCTCCACTTCCTCCTCTTTCCTTCCTCCTACTTTTCCTCCTATTTTTCTTTCCACTCCGCTTCCTCCTCTTTCCTTCCTTCCTCCTATTTTTCCTCCTATTTTTCTTTCCACTCCTCTTCTTCCTCATCTTCCTCTCGAAGGCTTCCATCTGCCCACCATCCCCTTTTCCCGTGACTTCTTCATCTTTTCATTTTTTCAATCCTTTACACTCGTGCTTTTCTCTTTTCCTTTCTTCCCTCCGTTTTTAATTTGTTTTCTTCCTCTTCCGTAGTTTTCCATTCTTTAGTAATATAGATGAACGGTAAACAGAAGTAAGGCTTTCATATGCGGAAACCACAAACATTATGGAATGATAGGGTTCCAGGAAAATCATCTCGTGGTTTTCACAGAAGAGTCGGGTTGGAAGGTGAGGCAGTGATTTTTCAACTGAATAAAATCAAAAGGCGGAAGGTAGACTTTTATCTATTCATTTCCTTGTTCCGTTATTGATTGATTGATTTAATGTATT
>NC_134787.1:57092308-57102308 GCF_046742065.1 Oratosquilla oratoria
ACACACACACACACACACACACACACACACACACACACACACACACACACACACACGGAAGAATAACCAGAAGATATGAAAAGAGACTGGAAAAGAACTTGGTGTTTGAGAGCTATTCCAGTTTAGCTGCGTTTCCTTCAGAAGTCCTCTGTGACGTTGCTTTCCTCGACTCCCAGGGATCAAAGAACCACCCAGTATTCAACTTCAGTGATCAATCTCCACCACATTTGATACACACATGACATTTACCCCCGAGACAAAAGACCTTAAGAACGTGAATATATTTAAATTAGATCCAATCACATTATTTAGATAGCAAGATGAAGGTTATTACATTATTTACTATGTACAAACATCTCATAAGGAATACAGTTGATTATGCCTTCATGACAAAGTATCTAACAATGAAGAAGAAGAAAGGGAATCTAAAAACAATATAATAAAATAGAACTTTGAGAGTCTGCACTAAAAAGGGGCCTATAAAATAGTTACACTCAATAACCAAAAATATTTCCATAAAGCAGACATTGAAAATTGTGCCTGTGTGTGTATGTGTGTGTGTGTGTGTGTGTGTGTGTGTGTGTGTGTGTGTGTGTGTGTGTGTGTGTGTGTGTGTGTGTGTGTGTGTGTGTGTGTGTGTGTGTGTGTGTGTGTGTGTGTGTGTGTGTGTGAGTGTGTGTGTGTGTGTGTGTATGTATGTGTGTGTGTCTGTATGTCTATATGGACATGTACACGTACATATACATGCACAAACAAATCCACATGTATATGTATACGTGCATATATGTATATATACAATTTCAGCTATGGAAATTGTCTTCTTTGTTGATATTATTCTATGCAATAACCATGGTTGTTAGGACATTATCCAACATTTTCTATCAAAGGAGACCAAAACTTTATTTCTTGTCACATGGAGTCACTGGTTGAACGTTCAGCGGAATTGTCTCAGGGTAGTTATGGCATTTGATTCCCTGAAGATAATTTTCCGTCCTGAGGGAGTTTCACATACCATATTCAGTCTGACTGTGACTTAGGTGTGCACTCTCGACCACTGTACTGGATACAAGTGCGTGTTGACAGGAGGTATGCATATGTATAAAAAGAATTCGAAGTATTATTTGTGGTATTTTTATGTACGTCCTGTGTGTTTCGGACCTACCCCTCACCATGCCATATCCATCTGTTCCCTTTCTCAATTTCCTTTTGATTTCGTTCTCTTCGTATTTCATTTTTCTTCGTTTTATTTCGGAACATAGTGACCCCTTTTCCCAATTGTTCCGTAAAGGGCCTTTAACCAAACCTCTTCCCATTTGACTATTTCTTTTTGTACCACCCTTACCTATTCCTGACTCCTGTCCCCCATTTTTTATCCACATTATCTTACCCCCTTCACACCTTATCTACCTTCTTACCCTTTTAGCTTTACTGACATTTTTTCTTCTTCATATTATTATCATCTTTTACCCCTTCTCTACAGATCTTTGACCCCCTTTACCTCTCCTTGTCTTTTTCCACACATTTTCCTTACTATTCCTTTATGCCTTTCCAGTCACACCTTGCGCTCTTCAAACCTCCTGTTGTCCCCATCCATCATCACCCATCCCGTTTCTGCTGCCCAGGTTCCATGTAGTAACAGTATCTTCTTCCCACGGTTCTACCCCCGTTTCTCCCCTTTCCTCTTCCACTGCTCCGCTCATAAGAAATCTGTTCAAATACCTCGCTCATCCGCCAAGTATCTCATAAGCTTGTTTCTCTACCCCGGAGGCACCTCTTGCCTCTGAACGCCCGCGCTCTCCTGCCTTCCAGTAGCTCTCTCCCTTGTGTCCCTTTATAACCCCGGCCACGGTTCTCCAAGCTTGTATGCTTTGGTTCCCCCGTTATCATACACATCCTCTCCAGCATTTACTACTCCCTCCCTTTTACTTTGTTCATATTCATCTTTTGTTAGGCGGGTTTCCAGAGTGTTTGCTAGTTACTCATTCCTACCTACTGCTTTTCTCACTGCGTTTTTTTTTTTTTTTATATAATTACATTTTCATAAATTTACGTGAACGCGCTTATACAGTGCAAACGCACACACTTTCGTTTACGTCATTCTTTCGTCCTTACCTCTATGCTTCTCTTTATAACTTCCTTTTTTGTGAGACTTTTTTTCCTACTCATTTAACAAAAATTCTTTGTACTTAGAATCTTTACTCGCATCACTTTTTGGATATATAATGGGGCTCATTGACTCGTATGAACTCACATATACAAGCAACGTACACTATCGCTCGCGCACATGTGTGTATGCGCACACACAAACTTGTGTACTCGTAATTCATCAGATATATGCTTACACTCATTTAGTTGTACACACGTCCGATGTATATATATCTATATATATATATATATATATATATATATATATATACATATATACATATACATATATACATATATATATATATATATATGTATATATATATACATATGTGTGTGTATATATAATATATATATATATATATATATATATATCAGAAGAAATAACTTGAACGTGTTATTCTAATTATGCCGAAAAATCGCAAGGAAGATAACATAAATGAGACCGAGCGCTTTCGTCTATTCAGACATTTTCAGGGTCACCTTGAGCTGACAGCTGGCGACTGTTCCCCTCCTCTTAGTGTAACCCTGTGACATAGAAACAGTCCCATATTAATACAACACAATCAATACTAAAGTTTCTTAATAGAGAAATGTGTGGTATGGGCCCATGGGTCGTTGCTGCCCAGCGTGGCCTGTGGGTGTCCAGGTAATGAAACTCAAGGAAACATTTACTAATATCAATCCTATTATTCATACACCTATGTTGAAATGTACGCCAGTTACAGGCTTTAGACATATAGGTATACGCATGTGTGTTGGTTGCACTTGTGTGAATATATACTAACATGCAAGCATAAGCATGTATGTTATTGGGCATATAATGAGAAGAGGAGCACACAAACACACGCACGCATGCACGTACACACACACACACACACACACACACACACACACACACACACACACACACACACACACACACACACACACACACACACACACACACACACACACACACACACACACACACACACACACACACACACACACACACACACACACACACACACACACACACACACACACACACACAAACACACACATGCACACAAAAGGTACGAACGTAAAGGTGCACACAAAACCCACACATGATCACTCTCTCCTCCCACACACGCAGCCCGAGCCTCACATGCAACAAAACTCCCAGTCCGCCACTTTCACAGACTCCCACATATGTAAAGATGAAAGAACAACTCCTACGTTCTTTCATATACAAACGTGTGCCTATTGGTCATTCATTGGTTTGGACTATATGTGACTGTTGTATTCAAGGTACTTGTAACAGAGGCGATTTCAGTTAACAAGGACTGTAGGAAGGGAAGCAATGAGCTTGGAAATAGGGAGGTATATGCCACCGCTCTGGATCAAAAAAGATTACAGACAAAATCTGGTATAACTTCTATTTTTTATTCGTTAACCCTTTTATTACGTTAGTGTACTTTATTTTCTTGTGGCCATTGTCTGTAGAGTTCATTATGTAGTCTGCACAGAGTCTGCTGAAGTCTGGCTTTTAATTGAATAAGACTGTCATTTGTTACGACAAATACTATGACGTTTTGCATTAGCAGTTCTCAGTCACCTTGACCGCCTTCTCCCTCACCCTCTCAACCTGCTCCAGGTAGATCAAAGCCTGTCAATCACGAATGGTCCGCAAGAGATTCTTCTCCAGCCGTCTTTGTCCTTGCACATATTTGTTTTTCCGTTTCCTGCAACCTTTTTCTTCTCACAACCAGTTCCCTCACGCCTTTCCTCCTCTCCTTCTTTGGTCTTCTGGTTAGTCATTTTCTTTGCAGAACTTACTCCAGTGCATCATTGATAAAGGAGTCGACTTTCGTTAAACTGAGTAAAAATTCCTTCCGAATATCAAAAGGTTTATCACCGGAAAAATATGTCACGATAAGTTTCAGAACTGGGATGAAATTGTAAATCTGTGGGAATAAGGTTTCTAAAACTACAGCACCGAGTGTATTGCTGAATCTAGACTGATAGATTCCTTAGACTTTTATAGTATAAATATATATATATATATATATATATACTGTATATATATATATATATATATATATATATATATATATATATATATATATATATATATATATACGGCTTATACCGTTCCTTGTATACTTGTGGCAAGTCTATATAACACTGCTCCTTATATTGATATGCTAAAAATGTCCTTTAGCAATCAGATCGCATATCAGATAGCAATCCCACAATATTTAAAATCTATAAAAAATATATTTAAATCAAATAAATCTGATTTAAATAAAAAATCGATTTATTTTTTATTTTTCAAAAAGATAAAAAGAAAAAAGAAAGAAAAAATCGCCAACCCTGGTGTCCACTAACCTCATACAATAATACCTGTTAAGTCCGGCTAAAATTGGCATTTCAAAGCATAACAGTGCCTTAGAAATAGTTTCTTATTTCACTATAAAAGTTTATATTAACTTATACTGCATTGAATAAGTCAATAGTTGATATATTTGTCCTATATACAATGTTAGGTTTCTAGTTTTGATATATTTGTCCAATATAAAATGTTAGGTTACAAAGAAAGCAATGGCCTCCGCTAGCGGAGCCAGGGATCTGGGTGCGCACGTCCTGTGTAATAGTAGTCCTTGATATACATGCATATATGGTTTGGACACATGGAAAGAATGAGTGAAGAAAGACTAGTGAAGGAGGTATGGAAGGCAGATGTGGAGGGAGTGAACATGAGGGGACGTCCTAGGATGAGGTGCATGGATGGGGTGAAGGGGGCTTTGGGGAAGAGGGGAATGTCTGTTGAGGAAGGAAGGGAGAGGACGGAAGACAGAGGTGAGTGGAGAATGGTTGTATATGGATGATGTTGTGATTGCATGAGGAGGAATGGGCGGGGGGTGGGGGGTGAGGTAGTATGTGTGAGCAAATTTTGACGCAGCCCGAAGGGATTTCTCCCCGTCCTCTCCTTATATGCAAGGGGGGGACGGAGACGGGGGGTCGCCGATTAAATGAAGCGGCCTTGCTGTGGATGTGCTGTGTCTTGCGACACTGCTTCTGACCCAGGGCGGTGGGCAAGGTGCAGGGATGACCCGTCATCCAGGAGGTGCTCAGGTGAGAGGGAGGGTGGGAGGGGTGTGGAGTGTATTTAGGGATGAAATGGGTGGGAGTGTTTTTATGCCTTTCCCTTTTTGGCTACCTCCCTTGAAATGGGGAAAAAGCCTTGGTATATGTATGTATGTATATATATGTATATATATATGTATTTATATATACATATATATCTATATATATATGTGTGTGTGTGTGCGTGCGTGTGTGTATACATGTGCAGAAAAACCACCAAGGAAAATAATGAAATGATAACCGAGCGGATATCTAAATGGACGAAATCGCTCGGTCATCATTTCATTATTTTCCTTGATAGATTCCTTAGACTTTTGTAATACATATATATATATATATATATATATATATATATATATATATATATTATATATATATATATATATATATATATATACATATATATATATATATATATATATATACTGTATATATGTAGGTATATATATATATATATAATTATATGTATACATATGCAGAAAAACCACCAAGGAAAATAATGAAATGATAACCGAGCGGATATCTAAATAGACGAAATCGTTCTGTCATCATTTTATTATTTTCCTTGATGGGTTTTTCTGCACACTTGGAATCACAATTCCATGTTATTTCTCGTGCACACACACATACACACAGGATATTGGGATGATTTGCTTTAATTTTCACAGGAACAGCATTTCTATGAATACTATATGCTTTCTTAAAAAACTGAGGTTCTTTTTTATATGTGTATTTGACTAATTTCAAGGTTCCTGGAACTGTTAGTTTCTTGTATTTCACCTTGGAATATAGAATATGAACAGGGATACCTACGTACACATGTACACACTTACACACACGTACACAAACATGTCTACACACACATATACACTCAGACACGTACACGCTCACACACACACACACACACACACACACACACATACACACACACAGACACACACACAAGTACGTATACACACACATGTACACTCAGACACGTACACGCTCACACACACACACACACACACACACACACACACACACACACACACACACACACACACACACACACACACACACACACACACACACACACACACAGTTGTGTGACTCCGTACCCTCTGGATGAAAGTTCCGGAACTACGCCGGGTTTAGAAATATTCAAACTTCTTAAGACTATCTAGTTGGGGTTAAAGGTGGCGTGATTGTATAGGACTCTTTCTCCTGTTGGGAATAAAGATTCTGTAACTCCTAGGTTCTTGTGTACTTTGAACAACCTGGCCTGCTACCGAAGGCTCTCTTTGCGTGAGTATAACTAAGATTCCTTGTGTTTCTGTCAAAATTGCATTTCCCGTAACCTGGAAGCTTTAACCACACTGAGGCCTTCAGTTAAGTAAAACAGGACATATTCTTCCCGTAACCTGGAAGCTTTAACCACACTGAGGCCTTCAGTTAAGTAAAACAGGACATATTCTTCCCGTAGCCTGGAAGCTTTAACCACACTGAGGCCTTCAGTTAAGTAAAACAGGACAGATTCTTCCCGTAGCCTGGAAGCTTTAACCACACTGAGGCCTTCAGTTAAGTAAAACAGGACAGATTCTTCCCGTAGCCTTGAAGTTTTAACCACACTGAGGCCTTCAGTTAAGTAAAACAGGACAGATTGTTCCCGTAGCCTTGAAGCTTTAACCACACTGAAGCCTTCAGTTAAGTAAAACAGGACATATTCTTCCCGTAGCCTGGAAGCTTTAACCACACTGAGGCCTTCAGTTAAGTAAAACAGGACAGATTCTTCCCGTAGCCTGGAAGCTTTAACCACACTGAGGCCTTCAGTTAAGTAAAACAGGACAGATTCTTCCCGTAGCCTGGAAGCTTTAACCACACTGAGGCCTTCAGTTAAGTAAAACAGGACAGATTCTTCCCGTAGCCTGGAAGCTTTAACCACACTGAGGCCTTCAGTTAAGTAAAACAGGACAGATTCTTCCCGTAGCCTTGAAGTTTTAACCACACTGAGGCCTTCAGTTAAGTAAAACAGGACAGATTGTTCCCGTAGCCTTGAAGCTTTAACCACACTGAAGCCTTCAGTTAAGTAAAACAGGACAGATTCCTCCATTTGTGAGTTATGTTAGGTCGAAAACAGGTCATTCGTGTATCGAGTCCTGTTTTCGTCACTAGGCGAAGGGGCCGGTAAGGACTCGCATGATCTCATTTCCGGATCAGAAGCTACCATGCCTAGCCATCTCGCCGATCGATTAACGTCTGAAAATTTGAAGAAAAAAGAACGAGAAAGAAGGGATTATGCACATGAAACGGACAGGATTATCCTGAATCCTGTCTGTGGTATAAAGTCTCGTAGGTTATTTTCTCTAATTCAACAGTAACATTAGTCTTATAACCACCTTTGCTATCAAAGAAGTGCCACGGAAAAGGATATAATAACTCACCGGGAGGAGAATCAAAACTGAAATTTTCATTCAGTAAGGAAGAGGACCATGCGGGTTATCTGTGACTTCCGTCAACACCAGAAGGTCCCACGAAGATGAATAAAATAGTCTGGCGACAACCAGGACACAGTGCTACAGGTCACATACCACGAAAGGGATTAAATCAGTGGTTCTTAACCCGGGGTACCTGTACCTCCCCAAGGGTAAGAAACCTTGAACCTGGGGGGGTACGAGATATGATAGCCAGTCCAATGGTACTGTGTATTTACAATGAGAAAGCAAAGCAAGGTTTGTACCATTAATCCTTTTCATATGTTTGCATTGTATTTGTATTAGATGGGGGTACGAGACATGATACCAAGTGAATTGGTATTGTCTATTTACAAAGAGAAAGCAAAGCAAGGTTTGTACCATTAATCCTTTACATATGTTTGCATTGTATTTGTATTAGATGGGGGTACGAGACATGATAGCCAGTGCATGGTACTGTATATTTACAATGAGAAAGCAAAGCAAGGTTTGTATCAATATCCTTTTCATATATTTGCATTGTATTTGTATTAGATGGGGGTACGAGACATGATAGCCAGTGCATGGTACTGTATATTTACAATGAGAAAGCAAAGCAAGGTTTGTATCACTAATCCTTTTTATATGTTTGAATTGTATTTGTACTTGATGGGGGTACGAGAAAAATTTTCTGTGATATCAAGGGGGATAAGGACACTGAAAAGGTTAAGAACCACTAGATTACAAAGGATTATAAAGGCGGAGCATGCCGACAGGAGACCTTTTGGTCCATAACTAGGTCGGATGTGAACAAATGTAATAAAAAATAGATAAATAAAAATACAGATAACAATAAATAAAATAGATAAATACATAGGTATAATTAAATAATAAACAAACAGGTAAACAGTAAATAATAGTAAATAGACAACAAACAGGTTAATAGTAAATAATAATATATTAGATGAAGCCCCGCCCACTCCAGCCTTGTCGTTCGCGCGAAAGATTTCCATCCCCAATTTGCCCTCGACTCTTTCTCGCCCGTCGCACATACTGTAGTTGGTGCTATGGCAGTTAAACACATTAACTTGTTCGTAGTAACTGTCTTCGGGTTTTACTGTTAAATCTTATGAACTGCGAGGTCCATTTCTTCCTGAATGAGTCCAAACTCTCCCTGGTGATTTAGTCCAAAACCTGAAGAATTCTCTCGTGAATGTTCTTTAAACGTTATACCTCATTGTACGGGGATTTAAGCCCCAGTCACACCAAGCTTGCGACCTGTTTCCGACCACCTTCGACCGAAAATCAAGCGATCGGTCGCCGACACAAAACCTATGCAAGAGATTGAAATGGAAAAAGTTAATGTGGTTGATAAGATGAAAATCTATGTACTGGGGACTATTCAGTGTGTGTTGTAATATATCTATCTATCGATCTATCTATTTATCTATCTTATTACCGACTACCAGCGACTTCCAAAGACTACCTGCAACTGGTCGCCGGTGGTCGGAAACAGGTCGTAAGCTTGGAGCGACTGGGCTCTTACTTGAAGCCCTTTATAAGGATTATTATCCTGACTGACGCAAGAAGATTCTCTTCATGTAAGAGGGCCCCCATCCAACCCAACCCAACCCCAGGCACAGCGTGTGAAGCTTTGTATTGTAATTAATATTCTTTGCGTATGTCTGTGCCGGTTGTATGAACGATTAGATATATCGTTTAAGACGGTATCATGCGATATGATGTGTAATACAAGGAACGAAAGTAAAGAGAGATAGACAGGTATAAAGGGAGACAGACGCAGACAGACGCAGACAGACGAAGGCAGACGAAGGACAGACACAGATACACAGATACACAGAGAGACTCAGACAGGCACAGACAGGTATGTGCATTCGCAGTCCTGAAATCAATAAGAAACATTTGATATATGATCGACTATACAGCAGAAAGAAAGCGAACGGAAGAGAGACAGAGACAGACTGAAAGAGACTAAGAGAGAGAGATAGAGATAGAGACAGATATAGAGAAATACAGAATAAAGACAGAGAGAGACAGAGAGACACAGAGACATAGAGAGAGACGGAGACAGAAAGAGACAAAGAGAGACAGAGACAAAGAGAGTAAGAGAGAGAAACAGAGACAAAGAAAGACAAAGAGAGGCATAGAGAGACAGAGAGAGACAAAGAGAGACAGACAAAGAGAGACAGAGAGAGAGAGACAGAGAGAGACAGACAAAAAAGACAAAGAAAGACAGGGAGAGACAAAGAGAGAGACAGGGACAGGCAGGGGCAAGCAGAGACACACAGGGC
>NC_134787.1:57107308-57122308 GCF_046742065.1 Oratosquilla oratoria
GTCTCCGTCTTTCTTCGTCTGACTTTGTCTGCCTGTCTGTCTGTCTCTCTCTTTGTGTCTTTCTTTCCTTCTTGTCCTCTCTCTCTCTCTCTCTCTCTCTCTCTCTCTCTCTCTCTCTCTCTCTCTCTCTCTCTCTCTCTCTCTCTCTCTCTCTCTCTCTCTCTCTCTCTCTCTCTCTCCTCTCTGTCTCTCTCTCTCTCTCTCTCTCTCTCTCTCTCTCTCTCTCTCTCTCTCTCTCTCTCTCTCTCTCTCTCTCTCTCTCTCTCTCTCTCTCTCTCTCTCTCTCTCTCTCTCTCTCTCTCTCTCTCTCTCTCTCTCTCTCTCTCTCTCTAATCTATCTATTTATCTATCTATCTCTCCCCCTCTCCCTCTCCCTCTCTCCCCCTCTCCCTCTCTCTCTCTCTCCCTCCCTCCCTCCCTCCCTCCCTCTCTCCCTCTCCCTCTCCCTCTCTCTCTCAAAAAATCCTTTTCCATATCTGCAAGCGCTGGTATAATTGCGGTTGCGGTGCTTGGCAAATCATTACTAACTCCAACGCTCCGTTAGCTTTGGTATCTTTAGTCACATAAACGCGGGGCGTTGTTGTTCTCTTCTGTAATGGGGACCTTCAATCTAGGAGTTTCGAAATCACGAATCCTCCCAATGTTGAGGGACTCTGGACTCGTGTTGGGCCCACCAGAACTCTTCGAGAAGTTTCTTCAGTCATATAGTGTCTTGTCTACAGACCCTTTGTCCTCTGAAGAAAGGTTTACTCTTGCTAAATGTCGTAAACGCCTCTGAGTATCCTCAAACCAGAGTCCCCAGTGACAAACTCGACATTTAGTGTGAGTTAATCAAATTGACACTTTTCTCGTTGAAACTTATAGTGTAAAATTGTTTGTGATTACCTTGGAAATTCCTTTTATGACATCGCAGTCACTGTGTTGGATTAGAAACATTACGATTTCCCGATATAATTAACACGAGAAAGTCATTTATCCAGAAAGGCGTCTATTAAATCATCCTTGTCTCTTCTTACACTAGACACAAACAACTCCGTCGTTTGCTCAATATGACGGACCAGCAGGACTCAAGAACTTAGTGTAACCTGAATAGAATCGCCAGTGACGGCGTAGTCAATCAAATAATTCCGACAGTCGTCCCTGGATTCGAACCGAGGCTTGTGAGAACGCAAAGCCGAGAGTCAGCTCTGTGTTCTCGCAAGCCTCCGGGGACGACTGTCGGAATGATTAATTTAGTGTAAATTTGAGCATAAACTAAGTCACCATTCACAACCCTGGAACCTCCCTTTATCTCCACAAGCAGTGTTGCCACTGTGATCTATGACAGTTCCCACAAATGAGCGAGATTTTTTTCCCACAAGGATATCTGGATTTCCACGTTTTTCCACACAAAAAAGATGGAATTATTATATACACAAATAATTTCATTGCAACATATAATTCTTCAAATTCTACACAAAAATAATGGTAAGCAGTTTAATTTCTCCCACAATTTTGTGGAGAATTTCCACAAAATGGCATCAGTGCCCACAAGTGGTCTCTAGACATTGTATTGGCAACATTAAAGACTCGAACTTGTACTTCAGTAGTGGCTTACCCACCAGTACGCCTTCTTAACACTTAAATATTCATCTTAATAATCCCCTGAACTGCCTGTAAGGTAATGCTTAACGAGAACTCCTTTCAAATTACTTATATCGAATATGTTTAAAAATTCTTGTTGTTTATCATGCTAGTTTTTTTGTTAGTTCTTTTTAATAATATCGTCTCGCTAAAGTTCTTGCATATTAATTACCTAATACCTCTGATGGTTCAGTATTTCAGTCCTTGCAGTGGATAATCCCATTTACATGTCTTGTGTCCTCCCATTTCAATGTGGTAGATAAGGCTCGTGTATATCTTCATAAGCATCGGATATATTTGTATTTACGTCTATATTTGTATTTACGTCTTCGTAATCATAATATATTATTTTCTATTGTCTGGATACGATTGGTCTGTGAACCAATCCCACAGTGTATAGTTGCCAACTCTGGTAAATTTGCAGCTTCCGTACTGCCAGTACTGTAGATAAAATGAAATTTGTTTGATTAATTTACACACGCGCATGAAGACATATGCACGCATACATGCATAAGCGCACGCACACACACACAGACACACACACACATACACAGACACACACACACACACACAGACACACACACACACACACACACACACACACACACACACACACACACATACACGCACACACACACACACAGACACACACATACACGTGCGCGCACACACACACACACACACACACACACACACACACACACACACACACACACACACACACACACACACACACACACACACACAGACACACACACACAGACACACACACACACACACACACACACACACACACACACACACACACACACACACACACACACACACACACACACACACACACACACACACGGACCCACGCACAAATAACGTAATGAAATATACAGTATACAGAGAGGGAATTAGAACAAATATCTTCTTGGCTGTGTGAATAGCACTCGTGAGCCTGTAAAGGCGAAGGAATAGTTTCCATCTGGCAGGGAATTGTTGCTGCTCCTCCTATTGCTCTTGCTCGCATGGACAGAGGACGTTGAGTTTGATTTGTTGGTTTAGATTTATGGCTTTACGCAAACAGCGTCGCCAAGTAGCTGTGTTCCTCCGTGCACTTACTTTACTCCACCTTCGTTCTCTCCTTGTCTTCTTGTCATCTCCTGAGAACTGTGCTCGCTTTTTTTGTGTGTGTGACTTATTTTAGTCCCTAGAATCGGGAAATGTTGACCATTTTACTCACGCATCCCCCACATACACACGTGTATACATATACAAATTTGTACATATATATATATATATATATATATATATATATTATATATATATATATATATATATATATATATATATATATATATATATATATATACGCACACATGTAATGCTGTTTAGCCTTTGGGAGGTAATTTTACCACTGAATTAATTTGTATAGCATCCACCTGCTAATATATATATATATATATATATATATATATATATATATATATATAAATATATATATATATATATATATATATATATATAAATAAATAAAATCATCTTTGGGGTCCCTTGGAAATAATTGAGGAACCCTGAAAACCCCAAGACACTTGGAGCGGTAACCGTTGCTTCAGACCCTTCATCAGATTAGAATACTGAGGCAGCTGTAACATATATGATGGTAAGGGTTTGAAGTTCATCACCAACCATAACTCTTTTCTTTTACAACAAACACAAGATTAATATATTAATCTTTAGATCAAGATCCGGACTCTACCTTTCATTTTTTTTTTATACTTTTATTATTATTCTTTTTTTTTTTCTTATCGAGCCTGGCCTCCTTCAGGCTTGGGCACCTGTGCTAAGGTGAACAAATGCATATTGTGTCTGCCACAGTGAAATACGTGCACAATTAAGAAAATAAGTTTCAAGATACAGTTGACTGTACAAGTATTCGAATTGATTTTAAGTTACTGATTATCAGGGGAGCAATAGCAAGAGGTCTGGATACCAGCACAAATAAAATCCTTCGGTTTTAACTTGATTCTTTGTTGCTGAATCAAAATGGAAAGTGTTAAAGAGCTTACAGTATCTCCCGATAAGGTCACCAGGCACCAGAATTTCAGGGTAAGATAGAATGATACATTAGGTGATGGGGTGGAGTGGCGGGCGGCTGAGGTAACGACACTTTCCTCGTTCCGGGCGAAAAGGTCACAAGCTTCAATGTGTCCAGTAGCTGGACATCTCAACCGCGTGTTTTTGTCCCCAAGTCTTCTCCTGCTGCCATTCTGTTGACACCGAGTGCGGTGGACGACGGACGGTGATGGAGTGCGTCGTTATATACCCAGGGAGAAACGACACGCAAATGTCCATGGATACGAACTCTTGTCCTGTTAGTTTCACTTGTAAGCACGACAGTGGCTGATGTTGTCTGCAAAGCTGTAATGATATTTCTTCCCGTCGAAGATCTATGATACGAAAGAGTATTTGATCATGAAAGAATAATTCACGTTATAAATATATGATACAAAGATAAACGTCACCTACAGTTCTTTAGAAGACGTCAGCCGTTATAGTATTTATCAGTAGAGGCAACTGTATGGCAATGGTACATTCTCCTGTGTATCATCCAATGTATAATGATCTTGTTCATCATTGTTCATGGTAATGACGTTCATTCAATCATTGATTCATTTCACTTACAAGACAAATTCTCTGCATTTACCATAAAATTTGAGTTTAAGGTTTAGTGAATTTTAATATAGGGAGGCTCATGTAGGATAAAGTCTTAAGTAGTTATACCTTGAGGCTCACAGGACGAATACTAAGATATATAATCCATCTATGGTCCTCTCGTTGTAAACCTGACACAGTTTGTGTGTGTATAGTTTCACACACAAACACGTTCATAACTATGGTAGCAAATAAACATGCATATTAGTATGACTTGTATGTTTATTCTGTGGTGATGTTAGGTACATGAATAAAGACGCCAGAGTTGCCACATACCACCAAAGTGAGGCACTTATATGTCAGGTTGATTTGTGCTTAGTTGGACGTTGTAGGTAAGCAATGAAGAGAGGACGTTCAGCACAGAATATGGCACCACCAATGAATCTTGTAGTTCAACCCACCTATTAGGAACAGTGCTATTAAACATGCATATCTATACTAGCCACACATTCCGGAACTTCTTAAGCAAAAGGGCAGTGAAGTTATGAAACAAACTTCATTTTGTCTTTATGAAAATTTACGATGATTAACATTGGTGTATATGAGTTTCAAGAAATAGATACTTATATACCATACCACTGATGATCGATGATGATGTCGTTTTTTTCCGTATTAGTATCAGTAACTCTTTGTATTGTCTTGTTACCATAAATACATTTTCATTATTCTCGTGTCTTCAGGAATACCAGTGTGCGAGCCTTACCTGTATTTCAACTGTTCAGGCTGCAGTCATGATTATTATAGTCTCGCTGTTTGCGACATTGGCCTTAGGCTCATTGTAATGAGAACTTGATGTGACAACGACTGAGTTGGGTATGGACACACACCTTCAAATATATTAAATCTAATTCTAGTGAAGTAATTTGTGAAATATGTTGTCTTATCAAAAATTATATATTGTTTAAGACAACTATTTTGAAAAGATATATTATAAGCAAAGAGGGGTAGATTTATTTGCATAGGTAAATTTAAAATCTGGATTTTGAGATAAGCTTCTCGTATATTCTGGACGTGGCCTGAGTAGGGTCATCGACTTTGACAGAATGTAAAGTATATATTCAACTTCATCATAGGTCGAAATATCATCATGATAGAAACTTTGCTTCTTCATTCTTGGCCTCTGAAGTTTCTGAAGCTAAGGACTTGTTGAATTGATTTTCAGGCATGTGACCGCAATCTTCTTCAATATAAACTAGCACATGTATATTTTGAGAAGTCATAGAAGTTGCACTCTCTAAAATCCTGTTTCTATTCCTGAACTTAATTATTTACATAACAATTCCACTGTTCCGCATGGCATATGTTTATAAATTTGTTTTCTTACGGTGAAAACGAATTTTATTAATGAAACTCCATTAACAAATCAAGGTCTGAAATCTCTATGAGGATTATTGAATTCAGTATTGAGAATATGCCTTTTGAAAACTATTATACATAAGTTATTGTATAGTCCCCCAATCTAACTAAGAAATCGTATGAATATGGTAACATCACAAACCCTTTACCTCTTTTGCATCGTCGTCCAATTTGACTTCTGTGCAAAAATAGACAGCGAAGTAGTGGGGTTGATCAATTGCAGTGAAGACACGTTCTGAATAATGTTAAGATAAGTTGGAATGGGACTTGTTCAGAGAGTTGACTATAAAGATCGATGGGCAGAGAGCTCGGCAGTGGATCAGACACTAACCTAAAAGTGCTAGTGCTCTAGTTAATGTTTTTGTAGTTTATTTACGGAAATCTCTATAAGATATGCTAGAATATGATTAGGATTGACTAAGTTTTTTCCCAAATAACCACTAAGTATATATATTCGTGTCATTGGATCTGAAGTCTGACTTAGATAGTTTGTTCTGTCTATAACCAGACGATCTTATAAAATGTAGGACAGAAGCGTATGTTGGAGGCGTGTTTTTTTTTTTTTTTTTTTTTTTTTTTTTTTTTTTTTTGCAAACAATCCTTTACCTTGGGTAACGCCCTTCTGAAGTTCATCTTATGGAAGGATCTCGTGCTGAGCTTATGAAGTCGTCTCTCTATTCGGTCAGGTCTTGATGCTGCTGTGATTCATAGAAGAAACACCCAGAGAAGAATACTGATCGCTTTCTAACGGATACTATCCCTTTCTGTTACCCTGTAGCCAACACGCAAAGTGCCCCCTTCAAAGACTCGTACGAACGCCAAGTGCCATGCCTCCGGACGAGGTCAAGACTATGGCCACTCCGGGGTTACCAATGTTACATAAGAACATAAGAATAAAGGAGACTGCAAAAGACCATAAGGCCTACACTAGGCAGCTCCGTATCCATCACCACCTGTCATCCCCATCCATAAAGTTGTCTAATCGTTTTTTAAAACAACTGATAGTTTCAGCGCTTACTACATGGTTACTAAGTTTATTCCATTCATCGACCACCCTATTAGTAAACCAATTCTTGCCTATTTCCTTCTTAAATCTAAATGTTACTTCACACAAAAGTAACAACCCTATCTCTCCTTCACCGCGTGATATCAACCTAAAAAATAGAACCTTTGTTTATTGGGCAAAGAAATACAAATATGATAAAAAAGATCTGGTTACCTTTTCACTGCAAAAGAGGTTTTCCTCGGATAAATCGCCCGGCGGCAGCTCGTGTATAGTTTGTGAACAGAGGGGAAAAAGTTGAAGGCATTGTTCATGATACAGGTACGAGTGATATGGTGTTCTCACATTACCTCTCTCACTTCCTTTCGTTTTCTTCGAGTTCCCCCTTCCTCTACTCTTAGGTTTTTCTATCTCTACACTCCATCCATAAATATCTTACTTCCTCTTATTCATCCCCTCAACTCAATCATCAATCGTTTTACATATATTTCCCTCTTCATCTCCCTCTCTATTCCTCTCTGTATCCCCACATACTCTTGTCTCCCTTTTCTCCTACTTTTTTCTTTCTTCCCTCCCCACTTGCCTGACGTTTTCCACTCACCGACTCTTCCTTTCAAGTTGCCAGTTTCGATTTTTCTTTCTACTCTGTGTTGGTTGCGGTTCGTATGTTATGACTCATACTAAAGATCCCTTCGCTCCCATCACATCTCATTATTCGCAGTTCTCCTCGAAGTCCCCGTTTTTTTTATTTCCTGCCCAATGGCAAGCACGTATAGGTTGGACGTGGTCTTCCAAACGCTCCGGAGGAAAGTCCTTCTTGGTCTTTGAAGATTCTTGGATTATAACCGATTACACAAGAAGTCCGAGCTTGAGGTCTCTTCAGTGTTTCATTATACGAGTCTATTAAGAATTGTTTACATTCTGAATGATATTTTATGTGTTGTCATGGCTGCCTTGATGACTGGATTACAAGTGTGGTCTACCCATCGCTTTATGTAACTTGAAAAAAAGAGGAAGAAACGTGGTCGAGTGATCCAGAATAGGAATTGGTTTTCATCTTCGTCCTCCTTGCACCTGGAGAAGAAGATCTGTGATACATATTTCAATTGTAAACATGCAGGGCTTTGTTCCCGGCGCCATTTTACATTATATCAATAACGTTGGATGAATCGTGTTTCGGGGATATACTATATAGATTTTATATTACTGGGTGTAGCTAAATCCCTTAGGTTGGCAGGCTTTAAACCTAAGTTCAATTATTTTTTGCAAGATGTACTATACAGATTTTAATTCCACGCTATTCTTATACCTTCCTCCCTTCCTTCCCTTTTCTTCCTTTCTAGGCTTGTGACTGCATCTGATATTTTTACTACCATACTATATCCCAAATGGGATATCCCAGTGGAAGATACAACATACCAGTCCCTACCGCAATTCATTATTTGTATATTGTTGTACTGTACTGTTCGCTAGAGTAACTTGAGTATCTATCTTTGGCATTTCTGGGTCGATCCTCCCCTTGCCTAGCCTTGGATGGACATGAGTTGAAGAGGCAGAGGCACCACTAGATAAGAGATATTTTAACTATAAAGGGGGCAGAGGTCTCAGTCAACTGAATAGAATCACCAGCCGGAGAGGAAATTTCCTTGGCTGAATAAAATCACTGGGTGGTAGCCATAAAATCTATAAAGGGATAATTACCATTATGTGCGGGTTGAGGGCGTCATTACTTGAGGCAAAGGGGAATGGTGGCTCGAACCCTGCCACCGGCGAAGTTGGACCAAGGGCATGGTTCATTAAATTCCACGCTGCAAAGCCCTCTGTAAGGGGCACCGTCCTAGCCTCTCAATAGGGGGGAATTTGTGACGTTGAACCATATCATCAATATCGCTTAAATATTCTAGATTCTACCCCAAGTTGGAAACGTCGACGTTTGGTTCAGTGTTTCATGCTCGCTTTCATTCTCGATATTGAATTTGTATAAATAGTCATGAGTGGTGTATTGTATACTTTATTAAATGAACAAGCAGGAATTTATTCAAACTCTTGCTGATGAAATTTTAAAGAGGAATACTCTGAATCTGAAGTTTGTGTGCAAATATTTGGGGACATAATATATACATCAATATTTGGACTGGGCTATACCCATTATGTATATGTATACAGTATGCATATATATAAATGTGAAAAGTGTAAGTACACGTATATGTGTACTGGTATATGTAAATGTACAGTATATTGCTTTGGTTATTGATTCTAGACGTCTTTACCTGTGTGTGTAGAGTTTCCAATATTACTAGTCTCTCAAGTCACATTCAGGAGTTGCTATGATAGTGCTCTTTTCAAAGTGTCTTCTTGTTAAAGGAACACTATGGAGTATTGTTACAGTAAATAAAACTTGTTGGTACCACTTTGCAGGTGAAAAGTAAAAAACATAGAAATTTTAATTGAAATCATGTCTGCGTGTGTTAAGAGATTCTCTGATGACAATTATATACACCACATGGCTGCACTAAGAAGTTATTGTCTTCGTGTCCCTAAGCAAGATGTTGGGTATCCTTTAACATGATAATAAAGTACCAAGTCGAATTGCTTTGTTACGTTGGTAGGTCTCTCGTTTCTTCTAATAATATCTTCGATGAGCCTCTCCTTCGTTGTGTAGGGAGAAAACATACGATAATTGAAGAATTTTTTATTGGACAGGATTCATTTACAGTTGTTTTTGTAGAATACCCAGAATTCCATATGCTTCGTGGTTAGGTTAACCAATGTGTACAAGCTGCTTGAATACTGTGTAAAGTTTGACTTAAGTGGTACGTCAACAAGTACAGTGTACGATGATTTTTTTTTGTTTTAACAAAGTCTGCAATTGTAGCATCGAGGTGACGAGTAGGGCATTTACTTAACCATTCAGGCAGTGTTTACAATTTGTCTCCTTGACGTAACTGAGGCCTGGGCGTGTGATCACTTTCGACCTTTAGTAAGGCGTCGAGGAAGAGAAGAGAACTGTCGCAGCCAATTTCTCTTGTAAAATGGAGGCCGGAGGGTATTTCGGAAACATATTTTTTTCTTTTACTTCCCCGAACCATTGTAATCTTTGACCATGACTAAGATAATATAAATGTAACAGTAACACAGCTACTATTTTCCCTTAATTAAACGCCATGTTTCCTCTTGTTCTTGTAAAAAAAAAAAAAAAAAAAAAAGCAAACAGGGTTCCCGTCGGAAAGCCCATTACCCGTCCATCATTTGGACATATATATTTCCTCTCGGGCAATTAAAAGGGTCTTCTATTGTCCAGAGTTGAAGGAGGATTGTAAGGGTTGTTCCATGGATGTCAAGATCTGGTGTTTCCAGGGATGTAAATGGTGGCGGAATACAGGGACATTTGTGAAGAGTGAGTCTGCATCAAGAGGAGTGATAATTCCAATAGCAGAGGTTTCCTTGATGAGGCCAGTGATAGTGACACATGATGCCGAACTGTAGGTGCCAAATTAAAAAGATGAAGCAGCCATAAACTCTCCATTAAGTGTCCTGGTTGGTACTTTCTTCGTGAGAACAATGGGAAATGTGATGTCTGATCAACTACAAAACCCCAGCTATATTGCCATTAACGTCGACAATACCTTTGTCTTGGTCACAGATAACTGTGAACGGGAGGAAACGATAAATGCTTTCGAAAGAACCTCTAAAATCCAATTCACCACCGAGGTTGGCTTCAACGACTCTCTTCAGTTTTTTTTTTTGTAAATGTGTGTGTGTATGTGTGTGTGTGTGTGTGTGTGTGTGCGTGCGTGCGTGCGTGCGTGCATATGTGCATTCATGTATGTATACATGCATGTGTATGTATATTCGTATGTATGTATGTATATATTTATGTATGTATGTATGTAAGTATGTATGTATGTATGTATATATGTATGATTTCATGTTTATATATACTTAAGTATGTTCACATGCATCTATTTACATATGCTTGCATGTTTGTATGTATTTGTTGTATATATACCACGATTTAGTGCACAAAACATATAGTGTAGAAAAAAAACGAGTCTGCACTATATATTTGAATAGGTACATATTTTCACGTGACTAATAAGTAACAAACATTATATACACATGCGAATACGTATACTGTGTGCGCGAAGTGATTTGTATAGATTTACAGCATTGCTAGGAGACTCACGTCATGGCCTGTGTCCAAGTCTGCATTGAAATGTGGACCCTTGGAAAAGTTCGAATCTTATGAGTCCTGCAATCGCCCACGCCCCCGCCAGCGCCCACGCCCTCGCCCACGCCGCGGTCTTTTGCGTCGTCCGAGGGTAGGGGTGTGTCGTTTAATCGGCATCGGCAAGAATCGGCACTCTTTTTGAGTTGGCATCGGCGAGAAACAGATTTTTTTTTATTAGGCATCGGCAATATTTTGTCGATGACGATTAAAAAAAAGAAAAAAAAAAAAAAAAAAACGATTCTCGCCGATGCCGATTCTTGCCGATGCCGATTAATTAATTACCCTAGTTGAGGGTAAAGGTAAAACACTTGATCTAAGACAGGGCCCCTTGTGATCTCACGCACTCACGCACGCACGTACAGTACTGGGTTATACTCGCGTCCATGCGGAAAGGGTTATGGGCGCGTATGATGCGGAACGTTCAGGAAGATTTCAAGGTCCTAAGCCTTGGCACCCGTTTTACTTCACAGAAATGCGTCTGACTGAGTGACGTTTATAAAAAGCTTAACATTGTAAAGGTGTGGTGTCCTTGTCGCAAATCCTCGTCTTCTGACACACGAACAATTCTCATTTACCTGCATTCTCATACATGGTCAGTTCTTGTGGGTTCTTCTGTTACACGACGCGTAATTCTTTGAAGTATTGGTTCAGGAAAACGCTTATAAATATATACAGAGACGCAGACAAACACACGCACACACACACACACACACACACACACACACACACACACACACACACACACACACACACACACACACACACACACACACACACACACACACAAACAATCACTTATTGATGATTTCTATTTATCTATTTATTTATATATTTATTTATTTATTTATCTACTTATTTATTTTTTGTAATTGTTGAACTTATTTGATATTGTGTTCTACTACATGATTGGAAGGGAGAAACACGATCGTGTACACACGGTCAAAATTTTGCTTTAGGGAGAAAGTATGCAAACTTAGTTGCTTTGACCTCTAGCGCACTTTGAAATATCTGTTCTTTAATATTTAAGCACTTCCAGACAAGCGCATAAATTTGCAAATCCTCCCTAAGATTTTATCCTCATAGTTTTGTTTTAATGGTGACTTGTTTTATATATATTTTCGAACAAGGACAGGTGGACTCATGTCGCTGATAGAGATCGTCTTTCCCGTGTGGGGTAGTGATGACACAAAATAATTGTTTATGTCTCACCCATACGGACCAGGATTACACAGTATTTTTTATGATCAGATACTAAAGAAATAAAAAATAAAATAAAAAATAAGATAAATAAATAGAATAATGATGATAATTAATAATAATAATTAATAATAATAATGATAATATATATATATATATATATATACATATATATATATATATATATATATACATATATATACATATATTTATTTATATATATTCTATGCTACCCCTTAAATCTCTCACCACCTCTTCAGTTCGATATTGTCCTCAAGACAAGAAGCGCCAGTTATCAGTGACTAAATGCAAAATACATCAGATATCACCTGTAACTCGGAATCCGCCCCCCTTTTTATTTATTTATTTAGTTTAATAACCGAAACAAAATGGAAAAAAATTCATTCAAAAAACTGAACGAGCAGGTTAAGACTCCTGGGCAACGTGCTTCAGTGAAGAATATTCGAGAGTATTTTCCTCGTAAACCAATCATTAACACTCGTTGGAGCTCTCCCCACAGTCTCTTAGGGTCATTTTCTCGGCCAAAGACGTACGGCAATGTTCTTTCTTGCTCCCAAGTAAGCAGCTTTACGTATTGGTAACATATCACCAAAGTTTCTCCTGACAGTGCCACAATCCCTTTTAT
This sequence comes from Oratosquilla oratoria, assembly GCF_046742065.1. Lineage (NCBI taxonomy): Eukaryota > Metazoa > Arthropoda > Malacostraca > Stomatopoda > Squillidae > Oratosquilla > Oratosquilla oratoria. The sequence goes on from NC_134787.1 coordinate 57,120,068, forward strand.
CTTGTTTTGTCCAACCTTTCCACTGTATATTTGGTTTATGTTACTGTGCGCCATCGTCCAGCTCTCCCATGTGGAGAGTACGTGTGTGACATCTGTGGACGTGTATGTGCCGCCCGCACTGGACTCGTCAGCCACCGCAAGAACCATCAACGCTGAATTTCTTTCATCTTTCAACTCCTTCGCATGGAGTGACGTCATCGTCGAAATCGACGGACAGCTTTAAGCAAGTAAGCACTGTGCGCAAGACAACCAGCATTTTTCCCTATTCTGTATACATATTCCCGTTCTTTCCAGCACCTGTTTATCCTTGTTTTCTATTCCATATAAACTATATTTTATTTCCTCATGCCATGGAGTCTACATTATTGTTGTTTTGGAGTTAAAATTGAAAAAAGAAGATTTGTTCTATTCTTTAAACATATTCTCTTTCTTTCCAACACCTATTTATCCCTGTCTTCTATCCCACATAATCAATATATTAATTCCTCGTGCCATGGAATCTTCATTATTATTTTTACAAGTAACATTTTTTGGAGCTAAAAAAAAGAAAAAGAAAAAAATTCTTCAGAAGTCTCCTTTGGTCTGGATGGTGTTTTGCCTTTCCCTCATCCATCTGCTTGGATCCAACGACCCTTTTACGCCATAAAAGAGATGTTGCCTTTCACGGCGATGCTGTATCCTCAAGAGAGACGCTTTCCCAGAGACTCTCTCACACTACGGTTACCATGTCGTATTTCAAACATTTTGTGACAAACTCCGGACGATTTTATTCAGTGGACTGTGGAGACCAACCGTCACTTTTACGACAAAATTGTTTTGTGTTTGTTATAAAGAAAACGGATTCAGCGCGCCCGCGATCTTTGTAAACAAAGAATTGCGTCCAGCGCCGTATAATGCTTTCCTTTTCGTGTGTTTGCGATGGTCGTCGTTCACTTGTTCTTCTTCTTTGGTTTGGATTTTTCATAACACATTTGAATTCCGTTTCGCGTGTGATTTCTGAAATTTGTTGTCTTTTTTGGTGCCACAGTGTGGTGCCGGTTTGTAATATAATTTTCTTTTTTTTAATCTACGGGTTTTGAAGAGCGGGAAAAGTAAAGAAACAAAAAAAAAAAAAAAAAAAAAAACAGAACAGAACAGTGTCGTCATCTCAGGAAGAAAAGAACGAAGAACCTACCATGATGCCAGTTTGCAACATATATATATATATATATATATATATATATATATATATATATATATATATATATATATATATATAATATATATAATCTACGTGTTTTTGAAGAGCGGCAAAAATAAAGGAATAAAAAAAAACATTGTGGTCGGGACACAATAATTCTTTCCTTGTTAACTCCGATGTCAGTCTCTCGACGTTAAAAAAAAAAAAAAAAAAAAAATCGACATATTGTAGTGTCCGTTATTTTCTTTCTAGTTTAGTTTATTTCCCGAGAACCAACGCTTCTATCCTAAAGGGTAGTATTGCGTCAAAGAGGTTGAGTCATAGTAATGGACTTGAATTGGACAAATTCCCACTTAAGAAGGAAATAGGCATGAACTGGTAGTATTGCGTCAAAGAGGTTGAGTCATAGTAACGAACTTAAATTGGACAAATTCCCATTTAAGAAGGAAATAGGCATGAACTGGTAGTATTGCGTCAAAGAGGTTGAGTCATAGTAATGGACTTGAATTGGACAAATTCCCATTTAAGAAGGAAATAGGCATGAACTGGTAGTATTGCGTCAAAGAGGTTGAGTCATAGTAATGGATTTGAATTGGACAAATTCCCAATTAAGAAGGAAATAGGCATGAACTGGTAGTATTGCGTCAAAGAGGTTGGGTTACAGTAATGGATTTAAATTGGACAAATTCCCATTTAAGAAGGAAATAGGCAAGAACTGGTAGTATTGCGTCAAAGAGGTTAAGTCATAGTAATGGACTTGAATTGGACAAATTCCAACTTAAGAGGGAAATAGGCATGACTGGTAGTACTGCGTCAAAGAGATTGGGTAACAGTAATGGATTTAAGTTGGACAAATTCCCACTTAAGAAGGAAATAGGCATGAACTGGTAGTATTGCGTCAAAGAGGTTGAGTCATAGTAATGGACTTGAATTGGACAAATTCCCACTTAGGAAGGAAATAGGCATGACTGGTAGTATTGCGTCAAAGAGGTTGGGTTACAGTAATGGATTTAAATTGGACAAATTCCCATTTAAGAAGGAAATAGGCAAGAACTGGTAGT
>NC_134787.1:57129808-57184808 GCF_046742065.1 Oratosquilla oratoria
CCCTCTCTTGACTTGCTTCTTTCTTCTCTTTTTCAATATTTTTTTTTTGCTCTTTTTTTTTTATCCTTGTCATGATTATGTTTCTTGTCACGATGATTTTTTTGGTTTTGGCGTCTGTTATTCCTAGCGATGATTTATATAATTTTTCTCTAGTTGGAAGTTACACCCTTTCACAGAGTTCAGAGTTCCACGTTGGACCATCTGTAGTTTCAGCCTAATGTCTTTTCATAGCTTTACTTCTCTGAATTGCCTCTCATTGGTATAGATGCGCAGATTGATCTTACCACTCTTTCTCTTCTTTCTTCTAATGCTGTTCTATTCATTATCTATTCGTCACCTCTTTGCAACCCTGGAGCTCCTCTTGTGATCCCGGGTGACGTTTTTGAATTTGGATCTATTTCGCTTCAGACATGAGCCTCATGAAATGTGTGGTTAGTGTCATAGTTATGTTCAGGCCCTGAGAAACTGAATGCTGTTCTTTGATATTCGCCTATTATACTAACCTGAGCCTCTGTGTGTGTGTGTGTGTGTGTGTGTGTGTGTGTGTGTGTGTGTGTGTGTGTTCGTGAATGTGTGCTTGTGAGTCTGTGAGCGTGTGTTGTGACTGCATATACTTGTATGTTTGTGAGTGTGTGTGTTTGTTTGCGTGCTTGTGAGTATGTGTGTTTATTAATGTGCGTGTGTACCTGTGTGTGTGTGTGTGTATGTGTGTGTGTGTGTGTGTGTGTGTGTGTGTGTGTGTGTGTGTGTGTGTGTGTGTGTGTGTGTAGGTGTGTGTATTTGTGTGTGCGTACATGTGTGATTCTGTTTACCTGAGTCTATGTGAGTGAATTTATGTGCATGAATCTGTATCCGTGAGTCTGTATCTATGAGTCTGTGCTCGAATTCGTGTGTGCGCGTGCGCGCGTGCATAAGCTCAGTCCATCTTTCGCAAATGGAATGAACAATTTGTTTTTACTTTACTCTCATTACATCGACACCAGAGATGGCTTTAATGAATTAACGTGCGTTCCTCAATTCAGTGCGATCCCAGTGTATGGAGACGAATAGGTAATGTAATTTCTATTAGTAAAGGAGTTAGGAAATCCAAATTAAAACTGTTTTAAATTATTTTAACGGAGAAGTCAGGAGCATTATATAGAGAATTTAAACGAAGGACGATCATTAGTAATAATGGGGAAAAAATAAGAATGAATTCTGTTGTTGCATTATGGGTAGAACAATTGTTGGACATCATACAGTGTCATGAATATCTACCACAGGTTGGAGTTAGAATTCTGATCACTGCATTTGGATCACCTTGACCACAAATTTGGTTTATTTCGGCTACAATAAATCATTATGATTCACTAAGAGGTTCTATAGCTTCTTTTGTTTCGTATATATAAACAAAAAATATTTTTGCTAATTCTTAGAAGTCGTGACTTGTTTGCTAATGGCAACTGTTAACATGAACATAAGAACATAAGATCTTAAGAACATAAGAATGAAGGAGACTGCAAGAGACCATAAGGCCTACATTAGAGAGTACCATGTCCATTACCACATGTCATCCTCATCCATAAAGTTGTCTACCCCTTTCTTAAAATAGTCAACAGTATTAAAGAATGCTGAAGTCAATAAAGTATTGAGAGTATAAAGTATGTGTAATCATTAACACAAAGAAGGTATGAATAATAAAATTACATATCCATAAATCTATCACTGTTCAAAGGAAAATTGATGGAAGCCAATACAAAATATAATATTGATCTTTACCTAGAAAGTGTGTATCTAGAAATCGTCAGTCAGTGCGTCTTTCAACGTAAAATCTCTTGCATCTCAAACACAAGTTTTAAAATATGTTTATCTCAAATTACGGTTACATAAATAGTATAGATGTGCATCATGATTTTCTAAAGAATTTATATCACATGTCAGTAGAAGAAACAGACTGGATTAAAACTAATGAAGCAATTATGAACGTATTGTTTCCTGAATGGGAAAATTTAGAGAATGGGGAGTAATTACTTATATTAGTTGATTGTCTTAGAAAATTTATGCAAGCTAGTGCATGAATGAGCTTTAACATCAGTAAAAGTCATGTAAAATGGTAAAGGTGATTAATACAGTGTAGGGGTAAAATGGATTTAATGTAACCATTGATAACAAATACAGATTGATTAAATATTGTTAATTCATATATATATATATATATATATATATATATATATACATATATATATATATATATAATATATATATATATATAAATATATGTATGTATATATATGTATATATATATATATATATATATATAAATATATGTATGTATATGTATGTATATGTATATATATATATGTATATATATATTTGTACATATATATATATATATATATATATATATATATATATATATATATGTATATATGAATTATGATTCCTATAAAAGTCTGATTAATTCCGATTCAAAGAAATAATTTTATAGGAAAATTAGCTGTACGATTTATTTTAGATTGGTAGCATTTTGCTTTTATTATAATAGTTTATGTCGGTCATTCAAAAATTTTTAAGCGAATCTTCCTTTCAACATGTGTATCAATTTCTTCATCTGCATTTCGTCACTTTTGTATAGTGACTCCTCAAAATGAATAGAAAATGGATGCCTCATGTTTGCCCTGTGTCGCATGCATGTATTTCATATTATATATAAGAAATATTACAAGATGTGACCCTATGTCGTATATTTCTTGATATCATATATTATATAATTGTTACAAAATGTGTAACACGAATATTTGTTCAACCAGTTTTAGTTTTATGTTTTGAAGAGGGCATATGAAGTTTGAAGAACTTTGAAATGAAATATGTGAAAAGTACATCATATTCGTGTTTGTTGTCTCGTAGGTATACATGTAATGATAAGATTTTAAGCATCGTTGTTGAAGTACGTACTAATAGCCAAGTATCATTATCGTTGTTATTAAACTTGACATTTGGCATCAAAGTTTGTAATTATAATCAATCTCAATGCACTTATTTGGTATATTATGAAAACAAAACTCTACAGAGGAACATTACATAACAACTGATGATTATTTCTATTTATCTTTAGTCATTAAGTCATAGTTTGGTTGTGTATCTACATAAAACTAGCTTCAATCCCAAGCACTAAAAAGGGGTTAACGTTTTCTACGAAACTGTAGCTGACGTCATTCTTTACGTCTAACACGACATAAACAAGTCAACGATATCGTAAAAGATTTAGTCACGTCGTAAATCTATAACTCGAAACTATAAGCTACCCATAACTGCCTAGAAAATATCAACCACCGAAGTACTCAGAAATGGGGCCGACTGTACCTCCACATACACTCTTACATCTGGTTGGATGGACGAAACATCATGTTCAGATATGTAACGTTAGCATATTTTCAGGAACTGGTTAGCAAGAAGTCTGTAAACTTTTAATGCAATAGAAGAAAGGCTATTTCATCCATTATTCGGCCGTGGTATCCACCATCCAGTTCAAGCCTTTGACTCCTGGGTTTCCTTCCTCTGAATAAAATTGTCTGCCGACTGTGGGAATGAAAATTGTAAAGTGATTTGGTGATTGAACATCAAAGAATGAACATCAACAGATATCCAAGAAAATATCATGAGTGGAGACCTGAAGGAACAAGACCAGAGTGAGGTGGAAGGACAATATTAGTGGAGCAGTGGAAGCCAGGGGAGAGAATCCTGAAAACATCGAAAACCAGGATCAGATGGTTGGGCTACATGAGGCAGAACGACTGACAAGCTTTAATGATTAACAGGAGACTGGTAAGAAAGGTAAGAAAAGTGATTTGGTCGATGGAAAGGTTAGACTTATCGTAACTAATCAAGAAAAGTTATACTCGATTAAGGTTAGTCTTTTCTTGGGTTTTAGAAAATTGCTAATCTTGTTTTGGTGTTAATTTGTAGAGGAAATAGCAAATTCTGTCTCAAAATTTCGTACATTTGTTGTACCTTTATTGAATGTAACCATAGAATAAAGCGTGCGCAATGACTGTTGAATATAAACCCACTATATCTACATTTTACATGGTGGTGTAACAAATGATGATTATATGGTTTAAAGTCAGACACTCCCTCCTATCGGAAGGCTAGGACGATGCTCCTCACAGAGGGTTTTGTAGCTAAACACATGTAAAGGTTTTGCGGCTCACCACAGCCAAGTATGCATGTAGTGAGAATACTTTTCTTGATCCCAAAGTAATTCATTCAGTTAACACCATATGATATTTTTTTGTTCTGCCGCAATCAAGTATGAATGTAGTACAATATGTTACTTGATGTCACAGTAATCAGCTGTATGTAGTATATACATATATATACATATATATGTATATACACACACACACACACACACACACACACACACACACACACACATATATATATATATATATATATATATATATATATATGTATACATGTAATAGTAATTCAGTTAATACATATTTTAATTAAGTTAAGAGCATGCGTCTAGATACATCATTATGGAAGACCTATTAACACGGACCAAGGGTTCCTCCAGGCTAAATAGAACCGTGTGGCGTCAGTCACAACTAAAACAATAACACTGGCCACTCTAAGCTGAATAGAGTTGTCTGTCACTAGCCAGAACAAAAGTATCTAAGAGAATACGAGACATTAATGGGTTAAGTTGAAAAAAATCGGCCCAACAAAGAGATATATTGTTGAAGTCAGGAAAAAATTGCTCACAAATAAACTTTATTTCAGTAGGACGTGACTGATCTAGTTAATTTCGAAGCAATGGTTAAACACACCCATGGTTAACATTCTCTGGGTAGATGATTGAGTGTTATTGGGTTATTTAACGAGGTTGCCTCAAACCGGGAAGATTACGTCATTTCAATAACCCCGCACTGGGGTATTGGCCACATATCTGTATGTAGTCATTACCTTAGGGGGGATATTGGCACCGCCGCTACGGACCAGAGGCACGTAGTTTTCTATTTAGTTATTTAGTTATTCATCTATTCATTTTTTATGTCTGAACACAAATCTACACTCATGAAGGAATGCTAAGCCACTTGTATGCACTTTGTTATTCTTCGTTTTTGCTGTTCTCAAATTTCTCCTGTCTCATTTTGGAGACACCAATTATTTTCATGCTCCTATAGTGGGGGATAAGAATGGCATCACAATGTTCATATGCATGTCGTAAAAAGCGACTAAGATGGAGCATAATTAAAAGCAGTTAAGACATGTTCAAACTCGACCAAACCCACATTTTAAGAGAGGAAAAAGTGATTGTCCTATGCATACATACTGTACATTTTTAAAGAGATTAACATACTCATTTGAGTCATGTTCAGAGGGCACTTATAACTCGTTGTTAGAATAAATAAACGAGTAAATTAATAGATATATAAGTTGGAAATTAGATAGTTGAATAGATGAAACAATCAACTGAATAGTTAATCAAATAAGTAAACACATGAATAGACAGACAAATAATTGAAACAAACAAAAAAACTAGTGGCTCCATGTTGACAGAAACAAAGATAAATAGATCAAGTTAGACTTAAATGTCAAGGTCATGCACATTGGGATTTTCATTCATTTTTCCACATCAGGCGTGGATATACAGTGTTGGTGAACGAAAAAAACAGAATAACGAATGAACTGATGCTGAAATGGACGTTTATGTGGGAGAGTCAGAACGAACAGAAATGAAACATGTCCACTGATATCTGAAATTTCAAAGATTGACACAAGGTTGGTCTGATTGTAAAATCACCTTTACGGATAAGTGGAACAATGGCTAATATTTCTTGATGAAATACCAGTGCATTTATTTATATTATTTTATTTCTACGACGTACGATATTCCAACGTGCGCTACTGTTTCCGTTTGTCTCCGTTTTATATACTAAAGATTACGTAGACCAGTTTATGGATTTAACTTGGAAGTGGGTAGAAACAACTTCGCCAACCGTGTAGTTAATGAATGGAACAAACTTCCTGCAGAGGCAGTACAATGTAGGTCAGTTCGAAGCTTTAAGATTCGTTTAGATAGACACCTAAGCAAGATGCTGTAATTACTGCCATTTATATTATTTGTTTATTTGCTATTATCCGTTTGTTTATTATTATTTGCTTAATTTTTATTTATTATTAGTTATCTGTCAATTTATTATTATTTACTATTTACCTGTTTGTTTATTATTTAACTATTCCTATGCATTTATTTTTTTATCATTATTTATATTATTATAATTTCTATTTATTTATTTTTTTATTTTTTTATCATCATTATAATTTTTTTTACCACATCCGACCTAGTTATGGACCAAAAGGTCTTCTGTCGACATGCTTCTCTTTTGTAATCCTTTGTAATTTGACTGAAGACTGTCATGCCCCCGCATGGGAAGACATGTGTTATGTCTGTCCAAATTCTTTTACTACTGACAACCACGATCTGTCTGACCTTTCGGTGTCAACCAAGAATTAGCTAGATCTCTTTCTAGAATATCGATTGTCAAACTTACACGGTCAATAGTAATCAAATTAGTTTTGTATTGTCAAAATTTTTGATTATGTACAGGTCCTGTAAGATTTTACAGATTAAAAATAATCAGGAAGTAAGTGTATAGACCCATCATAGGATAACGTTACAGTGCACTGTCAAACGATATAGGATATGTACACTACATGTGTTAAAATCTATGATAGATTTTACTTCAGGAAACGTTTGAGGTTGTAAACAATCGATGGCGTAATCATCTCCTTTGGACGTAAACGTGTCAATAAGCAACAGAGATTCGAAAATCCTTGTTGCACATAGAGAAGATCTATTCTTTTTCCAATGAGTGATATGCAGTGAAATGATAAATGGATGTGTCAATCTTTCCATGGACTTGAAGATCACTGAACCGAACAGAATTATTGGAACAGAAAACGGATTATTGTAGAAATTGAAGATAGCTGTTTTACCTGCAGTTTGTGAAATTAACATTTAAGTCGACTGCTAAGTTGTATTGGGTGTTATTTTTCTGATTTTGTTTATTTTATTGTATTGTTTCTTCTTGAGCCTTTCCCTGAGTCTTAAGCATAGAGAAGATAGACTCGTTAATTCTTAAGAAGACCTGATTCTTTGAAAAATGAAGCCAGTAGAGATTGCCAGATATTTATCACTGGGCGCGGCTAACAATATATTTAGAAACTGTGAAAAATATATAGATGATTCCCCCTTTTAATTCTAAATTCATAATCTTCCGTTTCCAGCCACTCTTTTTCATCCTTTTATTATTTGTGTTTTCTTCTCTTTATTCCTCTTTTCCCCTATTTTCACTTCTCTTCTTTTGCTCTCTTTCTACTCATTTTCCCTTTTTTCGTCTTCACATAATTTTCTTTGTCTTCTCCCCTTTCCCTTCTTCCTCTTTTCCTCTTTTTTTTTTTTTTTGCCTTTATCGCTTTATCTTTTTCCTTTTCATACCTCCCTATTCCTCTCGTTAATTTTCCTCTCCTTTCTCTGACCCTCTCCTCGTTTTTATTTCCAGTTTTCTTCTCTCTATTCTCTATCCTTCCCGTCTACTCCTGGGCTTCTGATTTCATTTCATTTCTATTCTTTTCCCTTTCTCTTAGATTTTCTACATACACTTTATTTAACTTTTTCTGACCCCCCCCCCCAAAAAAAATACTGTATTGGGAGATGTCTTGACCAATACAGCAAGTATGACCTTGGCCTATGACGCAGACCTATGAGGTCGACCTATTCCTCGGGAGAAATCCCCGGCCGGCAAGTGGCAACAGCTTACTGCAGCAGCAGGTAGCAGCAGTTGCACTGCAAGCGTGCCCTGCATTTCGATGAGGAGAAGCCGCTTGGCCAGGGCAGTGAGGCGTTTGGCCTACATCGGCACAGGCATCGCCAGTAACAAAGCTGTCGCGCGGCCGGAAGAGAATTTTGGTTCTTGTCCGGCGCTTTCGTGAGTGCTGCAAGATTTGCAAAACGAGATGATAGTTAAAACCTTCCAGTTTAGAAATCATTAAAGATTATTTCAAAGCATTATGAATGCCTTGTAAGAAAATTTTGATAGATTTTGACGCAAACTTGGCTGTGATATAAGGCGTTCTATCGAAGTACCGGAGATTTTGCAAACCTATTTTCCTGTGAACGTTCTCTGAACTAAACTTTTAACATGGAGTGACGTGATTTTCTTCCAGCTAATTTTGGGCGGGATTATTAAGCTGAGAGTTGGAATTGCAATGAAACGTGACCTCAATCTTATGAGGCCCTGTAGGTGATCGAATTCACAGTTCTGAACCCCAGAATGTTAAAGAGACTCAACATCGATTTAGCCAAACCCCATCATTAACTCCCTTAATCTCCCCTTTGACCTTGCCACAGACGTAGTGTCGTCAGCAAACAGCAACTGGCTCACCTCCCACGTTTCTCCGTTTTCTTTAACCATCCCCAGTCCCTTGCCCATTACCCTTGTCTTTACCTGCCCCACCACGGAAGAGAGTCTTGATGTGTTGGTGAACAACGCCGCTTCTGTTTGTTGCAACGAAGAGGACACAAGTAAACTTTGTCGCAACATTAACCGAATCGGAAGAGCCCGTAGCTATTAAAACAACTAAAGGTTTATTCTAGTATCGCACACACGAATATATGAATGATCCAATATGCTATCATGATGACTAGATATGTTAAGATAAAGTCTCTTTTAGAATCTGCTTACCGCAAAGAACCGGTTATTCTACATTATTGTGCAAGAGTAGACCTAACGTGTACTTTACTATAGCATTGTATATGCTATACGATGCTGTATATATGCTATAAAATGCTGTATATATAATATACAATGCATCGTATATACTATACAATGCTGTACACTATACACACCTAATGAAGTCTTCTTGGAATACAAAACAGATCTTTTGTAGTAGGCAAGAAGAAGTGTGAAGAATACCTTGATGTAGAGCCAGGAAGTTTTAGACTTAGAAAGGGTAGATTTTTTGTATCATTTTATTGACTTTCATGCATGAATGACCAATGGCGTCGTAGAAATTTGTCTAAGTGAACTCTTGCAGTACCTTAAGGCCTCACGTGACCAGTACTTCGATTTTGTTATCATTTGTCTGTCTGATTTTCATTTATTATCAGTTATATGTTAATTTATTATTATTTACTATTTACCTGTTTGTTTATTATTTAACTATACCTATGCATTTATTTATGTATTTTATTTGTTATTTACATTATTATAGTTTTTATTTATCATTTTATTATTATTATTATGATTTTTTTTCGCATCCGACCTAGATATGGACCAAAAGGTCTCCTGTCGGCATGCTCCGCCTTTGTAATCCTTTGTAATATGTCCCTCAGGCGCCCGCCCCATTCATCTATAGACCAATGTACTGCCAGTTCTTAGGGACCTTCTAAAGAAGCTATCTCTCATGACTCTATCAATATCATGGTACAGTTTTTTTTCTTTTTTCTGTGGCAGTCGCGTGACGATATTTCATCGAAGAACGGAACACCTGCATGATCGATTGAGACACCATTTAGACTAAGATATTTGTAGTGCTTAACATAACAAAAGATATATAGTATAAGGAAGACTGACTAGCAAACTGCTGACATGTGTGCGTACGCGCGCGCGTGTCTATATAGCTTCTTCTAATACCAGATAATCTCATAAAACTGGGAGGTAACTCGCTAATCTTTCCCTTGCACACGATGGCTACTTTTACAAAGTTTATTCGGGACAGTTGAACAGAGAGGCTTGACAAAACATGACCTCTATAGACGTTACCGGAAACTGGAAGGATAAAAGCAGTATATAGGAATGTATGTGATTCACTTTGGTCTTTGGAACACGTGTTGGACTCGTGATCGACAGCTATTTCCCTCCCGGAAGAGAGCTCAGAGCTCGTATGGCCGATCTATGGGTAATGCTTTGATCTTACACGCACACACACACTCAACTCCCCGCCCACGAGAGTTGGAGTAACGACTCGGAGGTCAGCGATACTGAAATTATTTCAGTTCTGGGCAGGATTCGAACCCGGACCGCCGTAGTGACAGTCTGGGACTCTACACGCTACCGAGTGCGTATATATGTATGTATACATGTATATACACATATATGCATATATGTATGTATGTATGTATGCTTATATGTATATATGTGTATATGTATATATGTATGTATATACGTATATATATATATATATATATATATATATATATATATATATATGTGCATATGTATATATGTATAACAGCTATCTATACACAGTCACTCTCCACTGATCCCTATTTCATGCCTTCTCCTTTTCTTGGTCAACAGACATTCCCTCTTACTCACCGCCCCCATCTTATCCTCGGTCGTTCCCTCGAGTTCACTCCCTCCACCCACACCTCTTTTACTAATCTTTCATCACTCATTCTTTCCGTGTGTCCAAATCATCCCAATACTCTTTCATCAGTCCTATCTGCCATTTCCTTTTCCACTGTCGCTCTCCTTCTCACCTCGTTTTTCACCCTATTCAACCTAGTAACCCATACCATATTTCTCAGAGATTTCTGGGAAAAGGGGATTGGCGGGGGATGTTGGGGGCGTTGTTGGTGCTTGTGTGAATGAAACTTTTTATCGCAACCCGAAGGGATTTCTCCCCGTCTTCTCTTTCTCTGCATGAGGGGATGGAGAGGAGTGGGTGGCGCCGATTAAGAGAAGCGGCCTTGCTGTGGATGCACTGTCTTGCTACATTGCTTCTGACCCCGGGCAGTGGGCGGGATGCAGGGATGATCCGTCATCCACGAGGAGCTAAGATGAGAGGGGGATGTGGTGGTGGATGGGAGTGAAATAGGTGGGAGTGGGTAAGTGTCTTTGACCTGGCTACCTCCCTTATAAGGGGGAAAAGGCTTTTGTTATATAGAATAGATATATGTATATATACTGTATATTTATGTGTATATGTGTGTGTGTGTGTATGTATATGTATTTATGTGTATATGTATATATGTTTATGTGTATATGTATATGTGTACGTATTGGAAGATAGCAATGCTTGCTGCCTTCCAACATGATTTCTGGACTCACGCTCCTCACGAATATATATATATATATATATATATATATATATGTGTGTGTGTGTGTGTGTGTGTGTGTGTGTGTGTGTGTGTGTGTGTGTGTGTGTGTGTGTGTGTGTGTGTGTGTGTGTGTGTGTGTGTGTAAGTAAGTGTGTATGGTATGTGTATGTATATCAAGTCATTTTAATGATATAAGTGTAGGCGGAAGCCTATGAGCGCAGACAAAAAGAACAATATGGCTGTAAAACTGTAAAGCAGTAACAAAGAGTTTTTGGTCATTCTCGGAACTGTTTGTCATAAAAGAACTTACGCCTGGATCGTAAACAGTGTTAGTTCCTGTAAATACAATAAATTTGCGAAAATGAGTGTGTTGAAAATGCATTCAGAATTAACGTACGGGACAATGTTGTCACGAAAAAATAAAAAGATGATCGTTGGAGCCATAATGGATATACATTATTTATATGTTCTCGCAACGATTCTAAATTGTCCGTGTTTTCCTTCTCTTTGGTATAAAGGGGGACCATGGTTAGAATATTTAATATTTCGCGTCATTTATGCAAAGTAAACTTCCCGGTTAACAGGCCTTGTATTTGCTCTGATTGGTGATTAAGTTCGTATATTATATGTTCGTTATCGACGTCGAGAATACCCGTTCTTCGACCGGGGGAAGTTTCTCTTCCTACTCTCAAAAGCGATATTCAGTAGTGACATCACACAGAGAACATTTTTAGAAGCTCTGCCAAGGGACTCGAACCCTGACCTGCGCGTGCATAATCACGAAGAGAATCCCTCAGAGTTCGAGTCCCTTGGCAGAGCTTCTGAAAATGTTCAATCTGTCTTAAACATACACAACATCACAGGGAGCCGCAGCAGGGAGTCCACGCCATTGTTTGGTCTGGTCGCTGCAGTGAATGGGCCGGAGACAGAGGTCTCCTGGGAGACTTTTATAAGTTGCCAAGCAAGCAAGAAAAGCGTTACTATCTGCAGTCAGTGGGCGTGGGTTAATAGCGACCACGGGTGGCTAAATTCATTGTCTACTTTTGTAAGCATTTCAGGTTTGAATCAGAAATTTAATGAGAACTTGAAAAAAACGAAAATATTTATGCTCAAAACTAAGACACAAGAAACTGAAACTCAACTTATGACCGAGAAATGTCTGGTATAAATTTGTTAAAAAAAAAAAACTAAAAAAAATCAGAATATCAACATTTATCCAATCAGAGCCTCGGTTGTTCTGCAAGTCATGGTTACCTTCTTCCACGTCATTCATAATTTCCTGGGAGCGTCTTTACGTGGGTAGAGAATCGTGGGTCGGACGCGCCGAGGGTTGCAGAGAAAGGGAAAAGGGGAATACCCTCCGCTGTGTGTTTTATGTGGGCGGAAGGCTCCAGAGGAGAGCGCGATGACACGTCGCATTGGCACGGTCGGCCGGAGAGGAGGCGCCAAGAGGCCGGCAGGCGGAGAGCGGACCGCTCGCTCCAAGACGTGACTGTAGACTTCTGGCGCCAGTCAGACACTCAGGCAAAGCTACATGCATATACAGCCCCTGGTACATAAACACCAGTACACATGTAATTACATACACGAATACATAGCCTAAACATATGTACACACTGGCTGTCGTGCCACAAACACATGACGTTGTGTATTGGTAATGCCATATATCATGTACTTCCAGTAACACGCCAATGCATGTGTCTGAAGAGACGGGCGCTTGCAGTAACTGGGGCATATAGACTTCCGTGTCTCCGTCCTACTAACCCACAATTTTTTTTTTTTTTTTTTTTTTTAGAAATTATGAGTTACATGCTTGTATTAGCTTCCTGCAATTAGCAAGTTTTAATGCAGACATAATGAGCTCATGCTTTCGTAAAAGATGCTTATACTTGTGTACAGAACTCTTTTGTGTTTCTTCTTGTAAATGCGTGGTTTTATCCTTCGGTTTTAAAATGATAAGTGATACAAATTTATTGAGTTTAGAATGAAACGTACTTGTTCATTATCAGGAATTTTGAAAGGAGTTTATGTTCATTCAAGTATAATTCTTGATAAGAGATTCACTGTGGCCTCACAATGAACATTTCAATATCAGTCAATTGGTTGGAATATGGATACATGGTTTGATATATAGTTTTAATACAAAAAGTGTAAAACTATATAATACACTAATCGTTTAGAAACAAATTAAATGCTCAGTAGTCTCAAATATGCATCTACCAAATAAATTTTGGCTTATATAAGATTTCTGATAACATCAAGAAAAAATTAATCTACGAAAGGTAATAAAACTTCATTGTGCCTCGCATAAGATATTGATTGCATAAATTTTATGGACTCAGTATTTGTTGGTCTTTTTGACACCCCTTCGGACCAGAGTCACACATCATTCCTTTAAATTGGAGTCTCATTTCTACTCAGAGAAGATCGCTAATTACTTTTAAAATCTACTTCTCTTCTTTCTTCTAACTTCCTTGATCTCTCCCTTGACAAATAGGAAGTACTGCGTTGTGCATGACTATTATTGTAGTGGGGTAATTCAAACTTTAGATAATTTATCTTGTCTGTTTATTGTACCCGTCATTAGGTAATTCTATTCAGATAAAGGAAGACCTTCTGGATTCTAATAAGTTGAAAACTGTCGAGACTAAATATAGCATTTGTACACTGTTTTTCATGTCATGACTCACTCTCTTCAGTTGCATTCGTCTATTAAAGAATAGTGTACTTTGAGATTGTCGTATACTGTATATGCTGTCTTTACGTGCCAACGTAAATAGCAGATTATACCGTATAGTAGTTAGTTCTATACTCAATTTAAGCATTTATGTTTATGTACAGTCGTTTGTGTTCAATTGCACGCACACAGAAGTGAACAAATCAAAATATTTATGTAATTATTGTATCAGGAATGCATAGGGTTTTACATGGGATTTTTGCATCCAAATAGTCTCCTTCAACCTATATTGTAGGATCTAGGACACAAAAATAAACGAATTTTGGTAGATGTCTAGTTTATATGTCATATATACCGAATCAGATGTATTACTATAGATTCTTTGAACAAAAATATGAACGTAATATCTCAGTGCCTTTAGTCTCGTAGCTATCAGTATGTGTTAACATTGTTATAAAAAGTCCATTCACGCTCATTATAAATACAGAATGTTTAATTACGTAAACAGTTTTATACGTTTCTTCTGTAAGACGCTGCGCATGAAACATGGCTTAATGTGTATTCATTAACATAAATGACTATATGCATTTGCTCTCTTAAGCATATACGATCTTTTGTAAAGCTGAATGTTTGCACTGCAAACTTGTAAGTAGACGCGTTTGCTCGTGTATACTTGCTCTTCAGACGAAGAACATAGTGCATGATCAGTTTATTATTTTTTTTTCTTTATATTTTGGTCAAATTTAGATTTCAGTGAACGAAATATACTGAAACTACATACGCTCAATTCCGGTACATTGCCTTGAGGCTGAACTGAATTTATGAATGATTTATGACGTGTTACTAATGATAATGTGACGAATTAACATAAGTTGATTGCTGTTAGAGCTGTTGACAATTACGGTAATTGGTGACTACTGTAGTGGGCGAGGACAACTGGAAACTGGGCTTGGTCACAGAGATCGTAAATATTCGTTTCCACTGGGTTATATGTAGTTGTAATCTCGTGGTTCTGAAAGCAGAGGCTAAATTCTTGCAGCCTGGATTTCTCTGTACAAGGCTGTGGACAACACCCACCTCCCCCCTCCCCCCACCTTCCTGGAACCTTAGGAGTCTTCCAGGGTGGTCAGGGAGTTGGGAGAGTCAGTGGAAATGACACTCAAGAGCTTTTCCAGAGGTCCAGCCGAGGTCGATGCCAAACGTGTCATTGGTTGTGCAAAAAAGAAATTTTGTGTGATTCGAGGAAAACGATGAAATGAAGATGAGGTAGACTTCTCAAAACCGACAACAATGGCAAGGGAGGAGGATTGTTGGTGATTGGGAGGGTGGTGGGGTGGTAGATATAAGGGTGGTGATTGTGGTGGTGGTTAGTATGTATGAGGACTATTGATTGTGGTGGTGGTTAGTATGAGGACTATTGATTGTGGTGATGAAGGAAAGGTGAGAGGGAACGGGGTTGGAAAACGGGAAGAGGTCACGTGGGTGAAGAAAGGAGACGATGTGATGATGTGGAAAATATTATTCTCCGTGACGAGGAATAAGACAATTTTACAAAAACTTTCTGAGTCCTGGGCTCTGTTGGGATGATGAAAATCAAAACCTTAACTTACGATTTACCTAGAAACTTACAGAAGTAGATTTGAGAAAACGAGTTGTTTTTCGTTGTATAGTCGTGGCATATGGTAAAAGACGTAGAACAATTATGGTACTTTCTTCACGAATGAACAAATGGAGTTGTCTTATTATCTTCTTTTACCAAAACCCACTGGAGGATTTCATTAAAGGACATTTTTCATGAAAGTAGCAGTTGCCGACAAGACTGACGAGTTTAACACCATATGAGGACGGAGCCTTTATTTGCACGACGTTTCGCTTATTACATCTTTTTCAGGTACTTGAAAAAGCTGTAATAAGCGAAACCTCGTACAAATAAAGGCTCCGTCCTCATATGGTGTTTAACTCGTCATTAAAGGGCATGTGAAATTAAATCCCCCATCAGTATCAGTAAAGGGTAACAAAACAACGAAAAGAAAGTATTACAGTATGGAAACGGGGGCCACGTCACTGACACGTGGGCAGCTGCCCGGCGCGGGACAAAACGCGGATGGACTGGAGTGAGGGTGCTAGGGGCTGCTGCGGTCATCCACGAGGACCGGAGAGCTACCAAGGACACTGGCTTCCTCCCACGCGGCCGAACCCCACAATGATTTTCACATCAAGGCCCCTTTACTCCTAATTCCGTTTTGACTTTCTGCCTCACACGCGCGAGCGATGAAAGGCGTGTGTCCGTGAGATTTCAGGAAAAGACTGGGAGGCTTAAAGAGTTCAATCAATCAATCAGTTCCTTGCCCCCTTTCTCTCTTGCAGAAGACCCACAGCCCCCCCCCCCCAGAAAGCCGGCAGCAGCTAACGACTCAGCCCAGTCGATGAAGAGATTTTGTGGGTCTGTTTGGAATGAATGAGTATAGGAGAGTGGAATATAAAGTGCTGTGTCTTTTGTTTGGTGGTTACATCTAAGGTATTTAGGGTCTGTTGTCAGGTCAGTTCTGTGTACTATTGCAGTCTGGGGTGTTTATTTGAATGTAGGTATGCCATTGCAAATATTACTTGTCTTTGGAGTGATATATCCTCTGGGTTGCTTCAGGTGGAGGGAAGAGGGGTGTTAAAATGTAGATTTGAAGATCCGTAAAGGATGTGAGGGTTTGATTAGAGGAATCCATTGTGGTGTATGAGGAAAGAATGAGATATGGGATGAAAAAAATAATTAGTTAAATAAATGCCGTATGTTGCAGATAGAAAATTATATAAAGCATTTAAGAATATGATTAGGTATGTAGTGAGCTAAGTTATAGACGTCTTCGTTTGATATATTTTGTTTTCTTGTAGTATTCCAATATTTTCACAAATACTGATAGATTACAATTTTAGATAGAAAATTATATAAAGCATTTAAGAATATGATTAGGTATGTAGTGAGCTAAGTTATAGACATCTTCGTTTGATATATTTTGTTTCCTTGTAGTATTCCAACATTTTCAAAGATACTGATAAATTGAAATTTCAGCTAAATATAACTAGCTTATTTAAAGGATTAACGATAATGTAATGAAAATTACCCGAGAGGCGTAAAAGAGTAAAACATATGCTGAGCTTTATCAAATATATATTTCTCTAATTTATTTTTTAATTTATCAAATAGATAAAAGCTTGGACTTGATCAATGAATGACATTTGTGCGAATTGACAGAGTGGTTGTTGCAGCTACTGAATTATCCTCGTGCTTGATAAAACTCGAATGCGGCAAACGTTATACCAATAAAGACTTTGTTTTTACATGGAGATTTTCCTGAATATCGAAATGTGTATGGTATAAGGTAGGGTCAAGATCGATATATGTGGTTTTAAAAGTAAACAAATCATTTGCGCTGGAGTAAATCAAAACTTGATTTTTGCCCCCCAAATTCTAGACATCTTGTCACGCGAGAACCATAACGTCAATGCGATCACATTTTTTTTTTTTTGTATTCCTTCAAAACTATAGAGAAATGTGAGGATCTCTGAAAACTAATCGGAGAGTGGAATTTTATATGTTTTAGACGTGATAATTGAAAACTAGAAACTACAGGAAGGAATAAACCAAACTGTCTGTTCCGAACATACAACCCAGTTCTAAACTGCGCTGTATGTTGTGCGGCTTGGCCATGTAAGCAAATGTGAGGGACTATGTATCACGAGGAGTTAGTCTGTTATTGCTTGGCTCCACCGGTTTGATTTATGACTCCTACTTGCGCCGAGAGCAAGGCAGAGACCATGAGGAGAGGTCTTATTAGCGCCTTGGACGCAGTGTCCTTGTTTATAAAGTTCCACTCGGCTGAATAAAACGGTCAGGGCAGAATCTGAAATGGTCATCGTCGAACCAAAGGACTTAGTTGGTATACGAAGCAGTGGGCATGTCAACAGGAATGGACAGGCAATATGAGGCAGTAGACAGGGCCTACTGTAGACTCAGGGACGGTAAAGTTAACAGAGGTTGAATCTGTACGGATTCTAGAAAGAGCACGGTGTGTAAGGATTCTGGAAACGGCTGGGAATGTAAGGCTTCTAGAGAGGGGAGGGAAGCTTAGGTAAGAGCAGGCAGTGAAGGATACAACCTGGGTAGATGGTCAGGAACGAAAATTGTATCTGTTCCGTTCAACGGGTTAGACAGTACTTAGATGTAGAACTGGAACGTGGGTAATGCTCAAGTCATGGTAGGAACAGGAACGAGTAATCTGATATGGATAGACTAGGAGAAGGGAGTTTCGAAGTTGGGGTTTAGAGAGAAAGGTATGAAAGTAGTTATGGCGAAAGCTTAGACTTGATCAACAATTGACATTTGTGTGAACTTATAGGAGGCCGTTGCAGCTGGGCTATTGAGACGAAATTGAGGAAGCTTATGAGAACTTTAGCCACTTACACGTAAGTAAGCGCGGAACCATTCAAGACATTTCATACCCTGAAGAAATAATAGTTGATTATACACGTAGACCCTAACGATCTATACTATATACCTTAATCATAGAACAGGATTTTTAAATTTCAAAGGAACACTCACGTCTAACAAGAATGTCTGGTGATATTAAATGGAGAAGTGATATTAACAAAAAAAAAAAGAGAAAATTAATCGGAAAACCTAGATGTTCCTGCGCTGTCTTCAATTTCCCGTTGATTGAGAAGTTACGTTGTCATGGAAACCTTGGAAGACCCTCATGTATGTGGGAGGAAGGGGAGCCAGGGTCGTGTGGGTGAACACATATGGAAGAAAAGGTGGGGAAAGTGGACGGCTGTCTGTGTGGGAAGAATGAAATGAAAATTTGTATATGTATTTGTGTATACGCACACACGTATATATATATATATATATATATATATATATATATATATATAATATATATCTACATATATATATATATATGTAATATATATACATATATATATATATATATATATATATATATATATATATGTGTGTGTGTGTGTATGTGTAATATGTATGTATATATGTATGTATAGATATGTATATATATGTATATATGTGTGTATATATATATATATAATATATATATGTATATATATATATATATATATACATACATATATATATACATATATATATGTAATATATATACATATATATATATATATATGTAATATATATATATATATATATATATATATATATATATGTGTGTGTGTGTTGTGTAATATGTATGTATATATGTATGTATAGATATGTATATATATGTATATATGTGTGTATATATATATATATATAATATATATATATATATATATATATATATATATATATATATATATATATATACATATATATATATATATATATATATATATATATATATATATATATTCATGTACTTTTACATACATTATTTCTATAACTGTACCAACACTTGTACCAATACCTATACCTAGAGCTATACCTGTACCCATACCTGTACCTATAAATGTACCTGTACGTATACGTGTATATATACTTGTACTTTTATACCGTACCTATACTTATACCCATACATTATCATTATACGTATAAGTACATATTCACATGCACATACAATACACATCCAATACATGTACACGTAAACGCACAAGTGGACATGTACAGTATGTACATGCATATGTAAATGTGAAAATGTATTTGTACAAAATAATTCAATAAAACTCATGGTTAGGGATAGTTAACCATTTTATTTTATTTTTTTTTCCGCTAAGGGCCAGTCTTGCTCTCCACTGAATAAATATGATGTTATAAAAAATACATTATATAGTGTTACGAAAAGTTTAATGCTTCGGAAATTCCCTGGAGTTCCGTGGTGTATGGGATCGAGGAAACTCTGCCAGACCTGCAGTAAGTCTTGGGATGTTATGTATAATTCATCGCTAATTAGGAAGATGAATACAAAAGAAGGTTGTTGCTGTGTGTATGGGTTGCCTTTGAGGGGTGGTTTCCGAACAGGTTGTCTTTTTTCTTTTCGTCCGTTGAATTAATATTTTCTTCTCATGACATGGAAAGATATCTGAAGATGATGGCCTTCATGCATGTTGATGAGGTTCTGGCAAGACGGATGAGGAAGTAATTTTGTCTAAAAGTTGGAGTAGGATCGAATGAACTTAGAAATTTTGTGTTGGGCTCACGCTTGATTTGTTAGGTTGTAAGTAATGCAGTGATTGATGTCTAGTGGGGGAGCTGTGGGCAGCGTATGTTTTTAAGCCAATTATTTACCACATAATTTATTCTTTTATGACCTCGTATCGTAAATGTCCGACGAAGAGAAATACTCTGACTTCAGAATCGCAGAAGATGTCAGCCACTGTGGTACTTACAATTGAAGATGATTAAATTTTTAGCGTCGTAACGTGTTTTCTGTGCGGATCATGTCAGACGAGGAATAATCAAGTGGGTCCGCTGTAGAAGCTTTTCAGAAATCATGATTCACTCTGCCTCTGCACAGATTTTTGTGTAAAATTTTACCTCTGCACAGATTTTTGTGTAAAATTTATTTAACATAAACAATCGCTGTTTGATTTTTTTTTTTTTTTTTTTTAGAATCGAAACCTGTAATCCACGCCATCAGGTTGGAATATTTAATCAAAACCGTTTTGAATCCTCTCATCTAAAGCTACAAAATGATTCAGGAAGTTCCTGAATTGGGGAATTTCTTTGTGTCGGACTGATTAGAGTCTTGAACAGTTTTCTTCCGTGTTTGTCTTGTAGCAATAGTTTGAGTAATGTTATAGTATCATTCCTATTACATATACTAACTTTGTCTCATTTGTTGCAGGTACGTAATCTACCCACCAATGGCTCGTTTTTGGAGGACTTGATATAAAGTAAGGTAACGCCTTGACTAAGAGACTTTATTATATAGAGACGATCTTCCTGTAGTATACAATAGAGGATCTACAGAGAATATGTTTGGTAACTTTTAAGTAGGAAGCTCGTTAACCGAGCGGGTTAGGGTGTCGTTACTTGCGGCGAAGGTCGAGGGGATGGCGGTTCGAACCCTACCACCGGCGAAGTTGAACCAAGGGCATTATTCATTAAATTCTACGCTTCAAAGCCCTCTGTAAGGGGCACCGTTAAACCATCATCATCATCATCATCATCATCATCATCATCATCATCATCATCATCATCATCATCATCATCATCATCATTATCATCATCATCGTCATCATCATCATCATCATCATCATCAATAATCATCATCATCATCATCACCATCATCATCACCAATAACAACAACAGCAACAACAACGTCATCATCATTAACTTTAAAGTGAAAAGAATAATAATAATATTGACTCAAGTCACACTACGGTTCTGTAGCACCCAGTCATGATCCTCTGGCTCTCCCACAGAACGTTCTGGAAAGAATTTTGATACTTGCTCGTATTTATTCGTACGGGAACGCTTGTATGTCGCCGACGCGCGACAGGAAGAGTGGGAGGGGAACAGGCTTCTGTGTCAGCTCTACTTATACGAAAATATCGAGGAAGAAGTCGGTTAAAGTTGGTGAGATGGTATCTAGGTCCGGTCTGGAGAATTGTACCTTCATGTGGAGGTGATGTTGAACATCGGCAGTGATAATAGTGTAATACAGTAATAGTAGCAGTAATGATAGTAGAAGTAGTAGTCGACATTAGTAGTAGTAGTAGTAACATTAACAAAAGTAGTATTAGTTGTGGTAGCACTACTACTACTACTACTACTACTACTACTACTACTACTACTACTACTACTACTACTACTACTACTACTACTACTACTACTACTACTACTACTACTACTACTACTACTACTACTACTTTTTTTTATATATAATAATACGACCTCCATCCTAGTGGAACTGTGTGGTGGAAGCAGCAGGGTCTGTCTTCCACAGACACAGTTCATTGGCCCCTCTCCCGCCAATGACTGTGGTCGACGACCCTACTACTACTACTACTACTACTACTTCTACTACTACTACTTCTACTACTAGTAGTAGTAGTAGTAGTAGCAGTAGTAGTAGTAACAACAGCAATAGCAGCAGCAGTAATAGTGATAGTAATAACGGAAGTCATATTTCCGATAGTAATATAGCTTTCATATACCTTCCCCCGTTATACCTTCCTCTCGGCCCCGCATTTACGACAAAACATCATCACACGCTATCCATCGGATATATATGTAATAAACAGATCATTGAACACTATTGTCTACGGTGACATTCTTATATAGTGTAGGTCCTGACCAGTCATCACACCAGACCCTCATTACTCCACGTTCATATGGTCATTTGTCTAGCTGCGCAGCACGACAGTGAAAAAGGGGACAAGAAAGTTTATGGCAAGGCACTACAGGATCGTTAGGCAGCTAATCTTCTCCATGCCCTCACCCCCTCACCCCCTCAACCCCCCCCCCCCGGCCCGATCTCACCAAGACTTTCTACGAAACTTCCTTCAACTTGGTTCCCATCGAGACACGTTTGTTCCTCTCCCACAGTATATCCTATACCTTTACTTATCCATGTAGTCCGCTACAAGGAGTACATGGGGGCTCTGACAATGACATATCTCCCACAGGACCTCCTAGAAGTTCGCCACATCTGTCGGGGCTTCGTGCAGACGCGTTATTCTCACTATCCCCCCCCCCCCGTCTCCTTCTCCCTCTGAGCCTCCTGAAACCTCGCTTCTCCCATTAGGTCTTCAGCTGTGCTCCATCTGTTAGGTCTCTTGCAGCTGTGCCCCTTTTACTGGACTTTATGCAGCTGCCTATCTCTCACTGGTTCCTCTGCAGCCGCAAGGCTCCTCCTGCCAAATCTCTTGCAGCTGCAGCACCATCCAATGAGCCTTCATCAGTATTACCTTTACTATTGGGATTCTTGTGGCCAGGCTGGATGACCTTCCAGGGTCCTGTGCACCGTCATACAAGGCCACGTGCACTCGAGCCACAAGACTCCTCCTGCCAAATCTCTTGCAACTGCAGCACCCTTCAATGAGCCTTCATCAGTATTACCTTTACTATTGGGATTCTTGTGGCCAGGCTGGATGACCTTCCAGGGTCCTGTGCACCGTCATACAAGGCCACGTGCACTCCAGTATTCTTGTGGTTTTGTTTCTTCCCTTTATTTCCGGGGGCTTGAATGTACACTCCACTGGGGACCTTGTAACCATTCCTCTGCAATCCTTCAACTTGTGGAAGGTTTACTGCACGTATGCCTAGACTACATGGGCCCCACACATGTGCGTCTCAATGCTCCGATCTCTATCCCCCCTAACCCTGGCCCTCTCTTCTCAACCTCTTCCGGAGAACTGGACCAGGGTCTGACCGTGGTTTCGATCGATCGGGCACTAGGTAAGACCGGGGAACAGCCTTCAGTCGAATATAGACACGGGTAAGAACTTGAGTCCTGCCATCATCTGAATGGAATCGTATGGTTTATTTCAAATACAAATTATTATTATCATTATAATAGATTACGCTATCAGGAAGCTTCGGGTAGTGTTTCCACTGTTGGAAATAGACGAGAAAATACGTGTGGGTATAAGATTATATTTATCTTTACCAGTTTGCTTTAATACATTGTACTGTATGTTCAGTACCCGTACTAATGGAAACATGCGTTGCACAGTAGTTTCCGAGCTTAAGTCATGGATGTATATGTAACCTAAGCATGTAACAGGTTTCCGAACATATTCCCTTGTGTAGCTTTCCTATAGTGAGTGATCTCTTCTCAGACATCTCCCCTGCTTTTGTACCCTCCACCATCCATGTATATACAGTACAACCTTAGCATGTAGCAGGTTTCCAAACATATTTCCTTGTGTAGTTTTCTTATAGTGAGTGACCTTTCCTCAGACATCTCCTCCCCTGCTTTGTCCCCTCTGCCATCCATCCACTCTCATGTGGCAGTCTAAGACCTTCAGCGCCCAAAATTTCTCTCACCTCACCAGTTATTCTGAAACATCCTCCTTAACTCAAGAAGACGTAAACACGCTCTCATTCACCCCTTCCCTCCACCTTTTATCAGAATACGTTTTGTGTGCTCCTCGCCCTGCATAAATTATTGACGCTTATGGTTTATTGTCCCGTGCACCGGTGAATTAGTAACCATTATTATTTTTTTTTTTCCTACTGTCTTCCTGTTTTGCGTTCTTTACCGAAACTTGTCACTCTCACTCCCGTTTCTTTTTCTCCTCTTTTGATTTGTGTTCTGCAATGCACGGGTTTACACTCTTCCTCATTTACTTCTTCTACCGTCCTTTGCTTCGCGTTTTGCGGTGTTCACCGTTACGTGGTTACACCCGCCGCGAACCCGGTCACACTTGGTGGACACTTGCAACTTTGCGCGGAGCATCGAAGTCCGCGCGCTGGGACGTAAACGCTTCATCAGCCGTCCTTTCACGATGGCGCCTCCTACCGGCATTGTTTGAAAAATAGGTTATTAATCCCATAATGAGGAGCCCTTGTTAGTGACTGGGAACGAATGGAATGAGAGCTAATGAACCGCCGAGAGCGCTCCTGTGCTATCCCTATAGGTGCCCTCCTCCGTACACACGTACACACACACACACACACACACACACACACACACACACACACACACACACACACACACACACACACACACACACACACACACACACACACACACACACACACGTCTCGTGGCGCAGTGGTAGAGCTTTCGGCTGCCACTACGGCGGTCCGGGTTTGAATTCCGCCCAGGGCTGAAATAATTTCAGTATCGTTGCGCTGCGAGTCGTTACTCCAACTTTCGATGGCGGGGAATTGGAGGTGTGTGTGCGTGTAAGGTCATAGGATTACTAATAGATTGGTCATATGAGCTCTGAGGTCTCATCCGGGAGGGAAGTAGCTGTCGATCACGAGTGCAACACATGATCCAAGACCATGGTGAATCACACACACACGCGCACTCACTCACTCACTCATTCATTCACACACACACACACACACACACACACACACACACACACACACACACACACACACACACACACACACACACACACACACACACACACACACACAACGATAGTCCAGTGATAGTCATTTCAACTTCTCGTGAGCTGCCATTCCGTCGTGTCGTTGCCCTTTGTGAGGACGCTGACCTTATTTCTTATGTCTTTCGTCCTCGATCCCCGGCCCGAACTCCCATGGATTGCTGTGACCTCGTTCGCCCGTGACCTGTTCTTGTCTCCTCGAATTGTGTATCTATATATATATCTATATACCAAGGGATTTCTCCCCCATCCCTCTTACAAGGGAAGTGGCCAAGTCAAAAGGCAAGTATCCACTCCCACCCATTCCACTCCCACCCATTCCACTCCCGTCCACCACCCTTTCTTCCCTCTCATCTTAGCTCCTCGTGGATGACAGGTCATCCCTGCATCATGCCCACTGTCTTGGGTCAGAAGCAATGTAGCAAAACACAGCACATCCACAGCAAGACCGCTTCACTTAATCTTCGACCCTATTTCCCTCTTCATCCCCTCATGCAGGAGAGGACGGGGAGAAACCTCCTTGGGCTTTGTCAAAATGTTATTCATAATACATAACCACTCCCTACTCCCCTGATCCCCCACTCACTACCACCTTCCTTGCATCGCAGTCTCATTAATGCACAGACATTCTCCACTCACCCCTATCTCCTGCATTCTCACTTCTTTGGTCAACAGATATTCCCCTCTTGCTCAACGGCCGTTATACCCCATCCATCCATCTCATCCATCTCATCCCCGGATGTCCTTTCAGGTTCACTCCCTCCACCTCTGCCTTCCACACCTCTTTTACTCATCTTTCTTTACCCATTAATTCCGCGTGTCCAAATGATCCCAATAATCTTTCATCAGCCCTGTCTGCCATCTGCTTTTTTACCCCATCTCTCCTCCTTAACTCCTCGTTTCTCACTTTATCCAACCTTGTAACTCCTACCATACTTCTCAGATATTTCATCTCAAACATATTTAAACTTTTCCTCTCTGCCTCTCTTGAATTCCATGTCTCTGTTCCATACAGTGCCATCGGCACAATTACTCTTCCATAGTCTCTTTGCATCAATTCTCAAATGCCTATTTCTCATGACACTTTTTAATCCCCCAAGGTATTTACTTGCTTCTCTGTCTACAATTTACCTCCACCACGACCCCTCCCTTTCCTACCACATGCGACCCCAAATACTTAAATCTATCTACTTTCTCCACCCTTTCTCCTTTAAGACTTACTTCCAACTCGCTGCAATCCTCTCCTCTTGTACATCACATCACCTTACTTTTACACACATTTACCTTCAACATTCTCCTATCGCATACACTCACAAACTCCGTCACAAAAATCCTTTAATCCCTCCCTTGACCCTACCATAAGCGTAGTATCGTCAGCAAAGAACAACTGGCTCACCTCTCACCTTTCCCCCAGTCCCCTGCCCATTACCCTTGCCTTTGGTTCCCGGGCCACCACATTGAACAACCATGGTGACATGACATCCCTGCTGCAGTCCCATCTTTACCCCCAGAGCACTCGCTATCTCCATTTCCAATTCTAACACAGGCTCTACTACTTGTGTAAAAACTCTTGACTGCCCTGAACAGCTTTCCCCCTATCCCATACACCTGCAATACCTCCCACAGTGCCTTTATGTCTATCCAAATTCATAAACCCCAAAAAACATCTTACCTTTTGCTAAAGCAGTCTCACATATCTGCCTTACCACAGGGCAGTATTAAGAGGAGGGGCAGCATAACGAAAGGACAGTCGCAGTGCAATAGAATAGAATCATTTATCTATGATTAGAAATTGCCTCTAACATAGACAAAATCATGTGTAGCTCTGGTCCGCAGGGGCGCCCCATATAGTCCCTAAAGTATCGGCTCTATGTTACTACACAAAATATACTGC
Organism: Oratosquilla oratoria; assembly: GCF_046742065.1. NCBI lineage: Eukaryota > Metazoa > Arthropoda > Malacostraca > Stomatopoda > Squillidae > Oratosquilla > Oratosquilla oratoria. The sequence continues at coordinate 57,156,545 of NC_134787.1, forward strand.
ACAATAACATGCAGCCAATACCCCAGACGGAAGTCTTAAGAATAATACGACCTGGAATCCCCCACTCCCACGTTGCCAATCGAGGTCGGTCAGCGCTGCTTTTGTGCCATTGACCTGTTTTGCAAAGTTCGCCGAGAACCTGACCTTTTCATTCATGTGGCTCGTGGCACCGGGGTGATGACCAGATGCAGACGCAGGTGCACAATCTGAGTCTGAATGGACAATGCAGCTCGGCGCGGGGTCCCCAGAATACGCCGTCTCGTCAGTTTGACCTCGAACCGCAAAGGAACTCTGTCTATGGGCGACCTAGCGACATTTATCCAACGCATGGACGCTCTATCCCTTCACACGATCCTCCATATCCCACCTTACATCCTACGGAACAGAATCAGGCAGGATTTGTGTGATTGGTGACTAATTTTCATCCAAGAAGGAACACTGATCTTTTTAACCCCTACTCTCTCTCATTTACAATACTCTCTTTAAAACTTCCCTTCACGTTTCTTTGACTTCACTTCTTCAGTACGATGTTGATCACCAATAAAATACTCCTTTTACTTCTTAGACTTAGATGGAGGCACTGGAGTGAGGTATTACTCACTAGGATGATTTCTACCCTTTTTTGGCGTACTATGAGCAATGTTGTGCCTTATGAAGTACTGTTCATCAAAAAGAGGCATTCGAAATAAAGAGGTCTAAAGACTTAGAGTGCTATATATAAACGTTCACTATAGTATGCAATACACAAACAAGGAAATGAAAATGAGCCTGTACGACTTTTAATTTTTTCAGGCACTTTATCTCTAACCAGTTACCTCCAGGTATTGGCAGCCATTTTTATTCAATTTAAAGAAACCTCCAGTCCTACGGAAATGTACAGATTTTATGCCACACACCAGACAACACCACACACAAAAATCGAGGAAGGAAACCAGGCTAGACGCGCACCAACCCTCTGCTGAATGAAACGGAACTGTGTTTGCCGCAGTTGAGAACCTCACAGCGCTCCACTCTGTTGAAAGGATCGACGAAATCTGGGACCCCCTAGCGTGTCACGATGTGGACAACCTCGGCGCCATTACGCCCTGGCATTGTTCTGACTCTTGCCCGTGTGGAGGCGGGTGATTTGGACCCCACGGGGCTGTCAATAATCCTCTAATCGCTTTTTCTTGGAAGACATGAGGTTAAAAATAACCCCACTGCGCGTGCGTGTGCTTTTGTGGGCACGTGTGTGTGTGTGTGTGTGTGTGTGTGTGTGTGTGTGTGTGTGTGTGTGTGTGTGTGTGTGTGTGTGTGTGTGTGTGTGTGTGTGTGTGTGTGTGTGTGCGCGCGCGAATATGTATTTGTGTGCATACGTATATGCATGTGTGTGTACATGTGTGTGCATGTATATGTGTATGTATATATGTATACATGTATGTGTTTATATATATGTGTGTGTACATGTGTGTTCATGTGTATGTGTATGTATATATGTATGTGTATATATTCGTGTGTGTGTGCAGGTGTGTGTGTGCGTGTGTGTGTGTGTGTGTGTGTGTGTGTGTGCATGTGTGTGTATGGGTGTGTGTGCGTGTCATTCTTCTCGTTCTTTTCTTTCCTGAGAGACTGTGCGGATAATTCATTTTGGGATATTTTTTGCTGCGTAGACACGAAAAAAAAATAAGGAATCAACGAGAAGCAATTTTTTTTTTCTTTTTTAAAGGAACTAAAACCAAACCCCTTCCGCTCCTGATAGTTGAGCTTTAGTAATATCCCTACGGATCAGAGTTACGTAGCTTTTTTATAGTTAAAGACCAGTCTTGCACCTTAAAAAATGCCACATTGAATCGTGCCACCATAGTGACTAAAGCGCGGTTCACACGAGCAATGTTTCGGCACCAAGTTCCCGCTTTCTCGGCAGCTTTTTCCATCTTTGCTCGTGTGACCTACGGTTCACACGATCAAAGAAGGATAAAGTTGCCGAGAAAACGGGAACTTGGTGCCGAAACATTGTTCATGTGAACAGCGCTTTAGTTGACCAAAGAACGAGAGGCTTTGCTCCAGTGTCTGTTGTTTGTTACTCTATTTTGAATCAAAATATTCATTATAATTATAAGTCAGACTAAGCTATGGTGGAATGGAAGACTGAAACAAGTTACCGTTCAAGAAAAGGCATTAACGATTATCCCTATGCATTTTTTTAAGAAAAGGGAAAGGAGAGTCTGATTTTTTTTAAAGTTACTGATCGTATACATTTTTTTTTTATGTCCGGGAACCCGCAACCCCATGTCAACCGGTAACGGTTGTGTGTGTGTGTGTGTGTGTGTGTGTGTGTGTGTGTGTGTGTGTGTGTGTGTGTGTGTGTGTGTGTGTGTGTGTGTGTGTGTGTGTTTGTGTGTGTGTGTACTTGTGTGCGCACGCACATGGATGTGGGTGGTTGAGCGGAGATCTTTCTGTTACCGGCTATTAGGTAAACAATGATGAAAAATCTTGAGAGTAATAAAGAACAAAGTTTGTTCCAGTATAGAGACCGAATGTCATTACCTCAGGGACGGGGAGATGCTCCTCTCTGACGTTTGAAGAAGGGGATAAAACAAGCGACGGGGCGACGACCCTCTTCGACGTCTGTCCCTCGGAGCCTCCGCGTGTATTCACTTATCGTTGATTCCTGGTTACGCGCGTTTCAACAGTGGTATCGATATCAATGAAGCAATCAATTAATTTGGAATGCTATAATACATCCTCTGAAACGTTTTCACTATGAAGAAATGTCACAACCCAATGTTTTCTCTTCTTTAATTGCCATCTGCCCTTTGAAAACGTTGACGGCATAAAAAATAAAAAAAATTGTGAGTACTTCATACGAACCCGGAACAGTCTTGGCAGGTCACTCGATGATGGAGTGGTGCTCCTATTGCTCGAGACAACGACACAGACTTGAAATGGAAGAATTTCAAAGGTTTTGGGCCACGAGCTTGAAATAAGAAAAACATTATATCTTGCCCGACGTCCTCCAGTAAGAAATAGACGTTGGGAAGACACGAGAGGCTTGGACAGAGGCGAGGTTACGGAAATTTGCAAATGCGAGCTAAATCATAATTTGCCATTGGACTTTCTCCGGGAGAAGGTGGATCCTAAGGAGACATGATAGAGGAAGCAAATATAGCGTAGATAGTATCTTTTTAGAGAAAACTTAGTGCGAGAGAGACTTGGGAGTGTTAGTGAGTCCTGACTTTAAATTCAGGAAACAAGCCAGGAATAGAGCTAACAAAGCATTAGGTTTCATTGCTAAGATGGTTACGAATAAAAGTGCAGAGGTAGTTATCAAACTCTATCTGGCGTTAGACCAATCCTTGACTATGCGGTACAGTTTTGGTCTTCCTATAAAATGGATATCAATTCACTAGTATCATTACAGAGGAGAATGACCAAAAGGATACATGGGCTCAGAAATTTACCTTGTGAGGAAAGGTAAACCCTAATTTACACTCACTAGAAAGACGCAGAATGCAGGTGATCCAATAGAGGTGTTCAAGTGAATCTATGGCTTTAACAAGGGTGATGCAGACAAGGTCATCATATTAAGACAACATGGCAGGACTCGCAGTAATGAATTTATAGTGGACAAATATTTAAGAAGGAAATAGGCAAGATCTAGTTTAGAAATAGAGTGGCCAACAAATGGAATAGACTTAGTAACCATTTATTGAGCGCTGAAACTATCAGTTATTTTAAGACAAGGTTAGATTACTTTATAGATGGGGATGACAGGTGGTAATGGACATGGAACTGCCTAGTATATGCCGTATGGTCTCTTGCATCCTCCTTCAATCTTATGTTATTATGTGAGCATCTGTGAGAAATATGGGAGTGCAAAAAGAGTAGTCAGAAAAGAGCACAGGAAAAGAGAAAGGCATGACAAAGCAACCTTTGCCCCTTTGTTACGGGAGCCTTGACTTCAGTCGTATAAAATCACATGAAATTAGCCAGAATAGGATTAGTAAAGGTGCCATCGTAGGTTAAAGACACGAAATGGACTTCGAAGAGGATGAGGGGGAGGCATAGCGCACCTCTCTCTCTCTCTCTCTCTCTCTCTCTCTCTCTCTCTCTCTCTCTCTCTCTCTCTCTCTCTCTCTCTCTCTCTCTCTCTCTCTCTCTCTCTCTCTCTCTCTCTCTCTCTCTCTCTCTCTGTTTCTCTTTCTTTCTCCTCTCCTTTCTCTCTCTCTCTCTCTCTCTCTCTCTCTCTCTCTCTCTCTCTCTCTCTCTCTCTCTCTCTCTCTCTCTCTCTCTCTCTCTCTCTCTCTCTCTCTCTCTCTCTCTCTCTCTCTCTCTCTCTCTCTCTCTCTCTCTCTCTCTCTCTCTCTCTCTCTCTCTCTCTCTCACGCCCTGTCTCTTACAATCATATGTTCTATCCTCCCCTCATTTACTGCATTATGGAGTAAAGTTTGAGAAAAATGATCAAGATATCTTCAAAGTCGAAGAAAAGTAATTTATCATCGGGGTTTTTTGAAAAGTAAGGCATAGAAAATTGGAAATTGGTTGAAAATCGAAAAAAAATGTTTGCAACCAGAACAAGTTTAATACTCTTTTGTTATGAATAGGGAATGGAATGTAACGGAGATGAATAGAATAGACTGGTGGAAACACAAACAAAAGGAAAATTGACAATTGACACTCAGTGTCAGGCTTAGTGGACTTTTGGCTTGAGAATAAAAAAAAGAAAAAAAAAAAAAAAAAAAAAAGGGAAGGAACGACTGGAAACTAACCCAGCGGGAAGTTGAAGACCATTCTTAGGTGAGTATTATGTTCTTCACGGGACGTTCGACTACTACGATCTGGTTTACGGAAGGCAATTAAATCCGCTGAAGCTTCTTGACTGTCGTAAGAGACCAAACACTCAATTAATTTTTTATCTTTTTGTATCTTTTTTATTTACTTTTTTTTAGCCATGGAAAAGCAAGCATGGATAAAGATTTGACGTTCCCTGAGATGGAAAGCAAATGCGTTTGAGACATTTACATAGATAAATAAAGGCGACAAGAAGAAAAAATATTTATTGATTGATTTACTAATTTTTCATTTATCTATCTTTATTGTTTATCTGTTTAATTGGATTTATCTATATACGGTACATATTTATTTATTTTATCTGGTAATGTATTGATAATATATTATATGTATATATTTATTTATCTCTTTATTTATTTGTTTATTTATTCATTTATCTATTTATTCATTTATTTATTCATTTATATATTTTTAATTTATCTATTAATTTTTTCATTTACTTGTTCATGTATCAAGTTACCTATTTATATGTTTATCTATTAGTTAATTTATTTATCTATTCATTTATCGATTTATCTAATCTATTTATCTACTTACTCATCTGTTTATCTATTTATCTATCAGTTTATTCATTTATTATTTATTTATTTATTTATTTATTTATTTATTATTCATTTACAAGTTACAGGGGTGACTGATTGTATGATAACTCAAGAAGGAGTACAATAGCTAAAGTTTGTGCAACAATGAGGAAGGGGAGTGCAGGAAACCCCGTGGGAACATAAAACATCAAACACGATGTACAAATTGAAACACAATGGCAAAAGCCAAGACTGTGAGAATCAACACCGTGTGAGATCGAAACCTTTATTTGTACGACGTTTCGCTTGTTACAGCGTTTTCAAGCGAAACGTCGTACCAATAAAGGTTTCGATCTCACACGGTGTTGATTCTCACGATGTACAAAGTTTTGTCGAGAGAAGTACTTTGTAGACTAAATCGTAAACAGATATAGAGAGGAAGCAGTTGCCAGTATGATAAAGTTTAGGCATAGGTTATGATCTATGTTAGATTTTATAGCATTTATAGGATATCAGCAATAATAATCTTGATTTGTTCAAATGACATTGCAGTAGTGTGTACAGGAATGAAATTAAATATATCTGTTTTTTTCATAATCATGATATTGATATGTTATCTAAGATGTATATTTGCTTTTCCTTGCAAGCAGTAGTCTCTGATGTCTTAAAGTTCCTGCGAAACTAGGCTAGCATGCTACTTGCTATTGCTACTTTGTTTGAATAGAATATACTTAGGTTACAATATTTTAGACTTCGTAAGAACATCTCAACGATGTGTCCAATATTCATACAGGTTTAACTTCTCTTAATTCAGCTTCTCATTAACTGACGTAAGAGAAATTTGACATTTAGAAAGAAAGAAAGAAAAAAGAAAATCGTAACCAAAATTGTTTCCATTCAAAGGAATTAGCAAAAGCAAATAGCATGCTAGTGAGAAATGCCTAGTGTGCAGCCACCTTTATAGAGAACTGTGAGAGGCATAAGTCTTCGGATCGGAAGTTTGCGACGTAAATATATCTTTTACGAACTTATGAACTTACTTGTGTTGTAAACGTTCGACATCAAGAAATACGCTTGCTCCAGGGCCACAGAGGCTGTTAGTCGCTGTAATTTTTACAAATCAGGTTAATTGTACCTGGAATGTGTAGGCAGGTTAAGGTGAGAAAGGTAACTGAGTCAACTCATTCTAATTAGATGAAGATGCTCATTGTCACTAGAATTATTTAATGTATCGCTAGAATCTATTTCATCATATTAGATGAAGAAGATCTCTGATACATTATAGAAACTACAACGTTCCTCCTTTATCAGAAGAGGTGAGATATAATTACAAGATGTATTGAGGTCCCAAACAATGACTTCGTCACTTACTGTAAGAAAATGCACAAACGTACCATGGTGGAACGAAATTGTGCAAATATATTTTTCGTTGTTCACCATTTTCTATATATCTTTGTACAACAATTCTCCCATGACCAAAGTCATTTATCAACAAATTTGTACCACTACGACAACAATAAAAGATATTTGCAGTGTTGTTCATTTTTGACTGTTCACATACAAAAAAAGGGTTACAAATCAATATCGACACCATGAAAATGTTGTATGATTTCTAATTTCAAAATTCTATGTATGCGATGGGTCGAAAGATTTACACAGGGGTTATAGCGTTCTATCATCAGATATTTCTGGTAACTACTCGATACTGTTAGTATTGTTATGTATATAGAGATTGATAAGAGTTCAAACATAAAATAGAGCTATTCATTCATTATGTGAATTGCTAAGGCTTTAACTTCTTCCTGGAATCATTACACTACTATGTAATGAGACATGTTTACCATTCGTGATTATGAAATTGCTCCAGTAAAACTAATTAATCCTTTGAAGTTCACTACGGAACAAAGACCTCACCTATCCCTTTCCATGAGTCACGTGACAGTGTCAACCATTACTATGTAACTCCTTGTCTATCTCGTCTCTCTAACTTTTCTGTCTGGCTCTCGCATCTGCTAGATTGTATTGTTAGAATTTTTTTTATTAATTTATTTATATTTTTATTTTCTTATTATTTTCATTTATTCAGTTTTTGCTTAGTTATTTTTTTACTTATTAATTTATCTATTTATTTATTTATCTTATTCTAATTCCATTATCTTTTTTCCGAATGAGATATGGCTAAGGACAACATCACATTATGCTTTTTGGTAGATTAATTTGACAGCTATTAGAGGTTAAATATCCAATAAAATTATATCAAAGGAACAAGTGGGCAGATTTATTTAGATATTATATTTGCAGTACATTCTGTCACATATAAAACCAGTTCTTCTATCCTTTAGAATAATATAGAGCCGATGAGGTGGAATAATAGAGATAATAAAGGAGAGTGAGGGATAACAGGAAATAAAAAGATAGTAAAAGTTGAAAGTTCAGCGTTTTTTTTCAGTGAAAATTAGTCTCGAGTCAAAAAATAATGCATCGTGACTTAGGTTCACAGGAGGCATTAATCAAGTTCCAAAAGTATTGACTATACAAAACTATCAGTCATCATCCCATTTTAGTTATGTTTAGCAACATTTCGATTGTAAAGTAAGGCTCTATACATCAAGGAATGCAATCATTATTTGAATGTGCAAACACAAAACCTGTTAGTAGTGCCCAATATGAGAACACAAAAAATGGAGGTTAATTGTATTCAATAATAATAGTAATGATGATTAAAAATATTTTGACGGCCAACCAGTGTGCTCTCCTAGTTATCAATGCCTACTTAGTCGAAAGATAAATAACACATAGAAGATATCAGAAGGGTCATGCATTTACCGAAGGCTAAAGTTAGGCTTGGCATGCCAAAATGCTTCAAAGCCACAATACTACCTTCCAAACATCGACTACTTAACGCTTACCAGACCGATACTGTGGAAACCTCCGAATCGAGCCAGATTACACGCTCCACAAACAACTACTACTATTAGTAGGTTCAAAACGTCGCAATCTGTTTCATAACGGGTTCGAAATGGAACGACATCAGAACCTCTGAATCAATTGACTATGCTGCAGACTTCCGTCCACTCAGCCATCACAAACAGAAGTTGTACTCCCGACATAATGAAAGACTTCACGCCAAACATGAACATCTGATTCGACACGCAACACCGAGACATCACAGCACAGAATGTTCTCTACCACCTGCATAAACGAGAAGTCGTGTATGAACTGTGTGAATATAGTCCAATGTAATATTCACTGTCACACTCGGGAAATTAAATCGATTAGTTTGTCGTGAGAAATACACTTACATTTTATATTAACAACAACTTCAGACTCCATTTTCTCATTTCACAAAGGAAGAGAAAAACTCCTCTCTTTTGTCTTCAATTATGTCTCCGACCCTATTTCCCAATTTTCGTTGGTAACTTACCAACACCAACTCCCTTTCTACCCCCGTGCTTCCCGAGCCGTGGTATATAAGAGTTTTGTAAACCGTACTCGTTGTCAAAAGCCCCTTTTTATACACAACTAGCCTTTCATTTTCCGACAGAATTTTCTTCCTCTCTTACACGAACTCACCATGTTTGAGCTCTTGCAGTTAGATTTGTGGGGCGTCCTATGAAAATTTCTGTAGTCTACAAAACATCGACATCTGCAAAATGTTTTCCTAAACACAAATAGCATATTTTTCAGTACTGACTATTTACTAGGCTATCTTATCAACACACCGGATAGTGTAGGTAGTCAAGTTCGCAGTATTCTAGACACAGAACATACATATATGGAACCTATAAGCGATCTTTATTGCTTATACCCAATCTCAGTTTTATCAACACTACAAGCAAATGATCTTCATAACATAGAGACTTGTTGACTAAATGTGTGTTACGTTTGAAAATCTTCAAGAGTTGGTGAAATAGTGCAATGTTAGGCAAGCCTGTGAAAAACTTCAATTTGTTGTTGTCTGTTTTTAAACGATGATAACCGAACTTATTCATATCCAGCTTCTTCTTGAGCTCTACATTTTCATCCCTGAGTGAGTAATAATCTTGTGGGAGATGTACATAATCTGTATCAAGACAGTCATTTTGCTGTTTCAACTCCTCAAATTCGGTCTTCATGGCTCTGTCTGGTTCTTGGTCAGAAATACATATAATAAGCATTGCGATAAGGTGTCATCCAAATTAATCAGTTGGCAAAGTTAGTTTAAAACCAACATTCCTAGCTATAATTTTAATTCTTTCTTTGAATTGAGATTTAGGTTAAACGTGATGTTGAAACGGAGAGATGTTGAAATTTAGGCTCCAAGGCATTTTGATAGTGTTTGGTCCCTTAGTTGGTAAAAAATTATCCAATAGGAATTAGTTAATTTTCACCTAGATTATTAAGAATATCAAGTAACCAACATGAGCATATGTTCTCCTAAAAGGTATGCAGAAAAGGCAAGTGTTATTTTATCTAGGTTTGGTAATTTGATGCATGTTTAGCAAAATTAAATTTCTGTCTCGTAAGTAATATTTGAGATCAGATATTAGCAACTACAGTTCTAAACTTACGAGTACTTTGTATATTTTTATATATTTTGTGCACGCATGTGCGTAAAGTGTGTATATCTACAGACACCAGAGATTGCCATTAACATATGATTGAACAATATATTATAGAACTATAAACAAGCATACCTTTGTTACGTGTATGCTCAACTGAAGTTTCTGAATTGTTGATATCAAAAACACTCTCAGTATCGACATTCAATTTCCTCCTGACTGAAGAGTGACTCTTCTGACTGGCCTCCCTCTTAAGTTTCCTTTCAAACCTGTAAATTTATATATGAACTTGAAATTTTGTATTTTTAGTTTTACTATAAATAAATAGTTTTTTATATTGATATTTGAATTAATTTGTAGTTTCGCCCTAAATGAATAGTTTTTATAATAAAATTTGAAATTAATCTGCTTATTATATACGGGGTCACATTTTCATATTTCTTCAGTAAAGCCAAAGTAAACAAATCTATAGCAGTTACTCAGCGATTCATGTATCTATAGATAGGTAGGTATGGCCCTAATATTACAATATTTGCATCCCTACACAACATGTGTGCACACTTATTATACAAGGGGGAGAGGGGCTTCAGCCCATTCCCTAAAATTGAGAAAATTATTAATATTGTGTGTATGCAGTTACTCACACCCCAAAAATTATGTGTTTGCATCCTTGCTAAATGGTCTACCGGCCAAATAAATATAAACAGCATTTTGGAAAAAAAGCATATATACATGTAAAATATAGCTATACTATTCAGTTTTTTCCGTGCTGTTGATCTGTTTGTTTCTCTCCTGTTGTCTGTGAAAAGAGAAGGAACAAAATCTGGGCTGTCAAAGTCCAGCTGGGCTTTTCTTGTAAAATAATTTAAATACATAAATATTTCTATGCATATGTATTAGATATACGACAATACTGCATAATATATTATATATATACTGTACAAATGCATTATGCTTGGTCAACACGACAATTAAAAATACGAAAACAAATCACAGACCGAAACTTGAAAATAATCATAAAATGCTCCATAGGGTTGTGAATATGCATATTTTGAAACCAAAATGATATTACAAGACCCGAAGTAAATTGAGCATTGCAAATACGTGCACTTTTTTATCTTTTTTTTTTTATCCGTATCCAACCTGTTTTCTAAATAGATGGCGCGTAACCATAGTCGTCTTCTATTGCGCTAAAATGGATAAGATCCTCTGGAATGCTATAAAACCTGAGATCTGGATTGTTGTTACTTCTATTTACACATCCTACCCCACAACAATTTGACATAGTGTTTTTTTTTTCTCTAACAACACGACAACGAACCCTCGATCCACTGACTAGTAACCTGCACTTAACATGGATCGACAAACAATGTTTTGAACCTGAGATGCGCGCGTAGGCAGTTGATACGTCACATGAAATCAGTCTATGCCAGGGGTTCTTAACCTTTTTTCTCCAATTCCCCACTTTTTAGTGAGCCAAGTCTCCATTTCCCACCACAGCATCGGTGACAACATGAAGACACCAGAAACAAACAAAAAGAAACAAAAACACATCGATAAAAAAGACAAAAAAAAGACTGGTTCTTCTGTCCGACCGGTCATTCCCCACTTGGCAACTCCGCCATTCCCCACAGGTTAAGAACCACTGGTCTATGCGTTCAGACTTCTAGTTCAGCCAGAAATCACTGGCAACTGCAAGCATGACTTGAGTTGAGATCCGCGTTGAGATAAGTATGATCTGTGCTTCGTGAGACTAGAGAACTTGTTAATGACACTCGAGTTGAACTATGTGGAGAGTAATTGGAGATAACAACCTGCCGGGTCCAAGAGTTCCTTACGGTAACGACTTAACGCACGAAATCCCGGTCTTCGTCCGTACACCTCTGTGCTTATGGTCAGTCGCTTTCGGCCATCAACTGTTTTGCCTTTGTCATAGACATGCGATACTCTTTTAGATACGGTGCCACAAAGGGGATCCTGTCAACATTGACTTCTTTTATTTTATTCCAATGCTACCCCTTCAGAATAACAAAATGTTTTGTTCGTCCTTAAATATTTTCTTCATCACATCTATGGGTCATCTTCACCAGTCTGATACAGTCTCCAAGTATAGTTGTACTGCTTATCGTCGATGAAATACAATACCAAATCCATTATCCTCGTCTGAAACCTGAACAAGTCTCCTCTATCCATCCACGCTTTGAAATTCTACAACTATATTCTATCGTTTTGTAATAACACACACACACACACACATACATACACACACATCACACACACACGTACACACACGCGCGCGCACACACACGCACACACACACACACACACACACTCACACACACACACACACACACACACACACACACACATATATATATATATATATATATATATATATATGTATATAAATAAAAATATATATATATATATATATATATATATATATATATTATGTATTAAAGAGTTTTTTAAGTTAAAAGTAAATTATAAGACCCATGGTTTATATCGAACAGAAAAGTTACATATTGTACCAATTTACCTTGACCTTGACCCTGACTAATTCTTGTGATCTCTGTGATCTACTCGGTCTTGTCTAACTACTGTTGACTTTTTGACCGCGAGAGGTTTTCCTTAACCACCTCTGTACGATGATGCCTACGTAGGCGTCATGAGGTGTGAGTGGATATACGATGATACCGACTTTGGCGTCTTGATTATATATTTTATTTGTAGTGGTACATAAGTTACCCCCGGATTCTGTGATCTGGTTTGATCACGTTTTCTGTGTTTATTATTACTCAGAGTAAAAGAGAACGAGTGATACAGCAGTGACTTTATATTTAATAATGCGAGTAGTGTGATGCATCGTACATATGGCAGCCGATGCTGCGCGCGAGAATTTGAGTCGTGCTGAAGTGGATAACGAAATAAGAACACGTGAAGGTTTTCAGAATAATATTTTCTAATTCATACATAGTGATATATGGATTAATCACAATAGACTTAAACGTGTGACTTCAGGAAAGTTTCATAAGAAGGAAAGATATGGCGACCCTCCTCCCCCTCGTCTCTCGTGCGAAAATAAAGAAGACGAAGAGAAATCCCGCGTCAGTTTGTAGACTATTCACAATCCATCTCAACTCGTATCTATCTCTTGCTTTCCCCTTCCTTGCTCGACAGACATTCCTCTGTTAATCAAGGTCCCCTTCACCCCATCTATCCATCCATCCATCCATCCATCCATCCATCCCAGGGCTCCTCGTTTATATATCATATTTTTTGGCCGTGTCTAAAAGTCGTGTGTACCCCGTGATAATATTCTACTAAATGACAAGGTTGAAAAAAAGTATAACTACCTAGTAAATTAATGAAGCTGGTATCTAATGAAAAAAACCTTAATGAGAACCGTTACGTTAAGCTAGAAATAATAAAAGATTGATTTTAGCGTATAATAGATTGTTTACAAAGTAAAGGGTACGTGCGTGTACTTTTCGTGAGGTGGGAGTGGTTGGGGAGTGGATGGGGGAGTGTAATAATTGGTAGCTCAGCAACGTATTTTGTATTCGTCTGTAATTTTCCATACTATGTACGAGTAGTGTATATATATTTCTTGAAATCATGTTAAACTATATGCAGGCCCTTTTGTTACGTCGTATTTTGATCACATAATGAAAAAAAAAAGAAAAAAATTGAGGAGACACAGCTGTGACGTAAGTTACGATGTTGAAACTTTTCGAAGTGTTTTGTCAAGGATTCGTTATTGCAAGAGTTTTTTCATATTAGAAATGACTGTAGGCTGGGTTTTCCCTGAAGGTTGTGTTCGGCTGTAGCTACGAACTCTAACATTTATCTTAAATCCCTTTTGGGTGGAGTTAACGAGTTCTTCTACAAAATCTGTACTATCATCATCCGCCTCATTAATCAAGGCGTTAATTGAGGGAACTTGATATTTTCGGTGAACACAGGTTTTCGACGGCTTGGGGGGTAAAACATTATGAAACTGAAGTAAGCTTCATGAAATTGATATGGTAGAAATAAAAGTTAAATAATCTTTTGAACAATATTTACTATTTATCACGCACACACACACACACACACACACACACACACACACACACACACACACACACACACACACACACACACACACACACACACACACACACACACACACACACACACACACACACACACACACACACACACAGTGTGTGTGCAAAAACTATACAAGAATTTAAGAACAAACTTGATGCTGGAAGATACAAAAAGGGTCACTACATGCATAGCTACCTTCCCGTATAATACAACTAGGTAAACACACACACACCCACACACACACACACACACACACACACACACACACACACACATACACACACACACACATACACACACACACACACACACATATATATATATATATATAAGGGGGAGAGGGAGACATACGAGCGTTTGTCAGAACAGGGTTCTAATTTGTCAAAGCCCTTTTAGGTCATAAGCCATCTTTCAAGGTGAATGAAATTTTGCCATAAACATAATGAATAAATAAATAAATTAGTTAATAGATAAATGAATAACTAAATAACAAAAACGTGAGGTGAGAGATGGAAACGAAGAGGAAGAAATATACGTAGATTTAGTTAAAGGCAGTTGTGGAAGACAAAGAGGAAGCATATCGATAAACAACAGATGTCGGACTTTCAAACTCCTCATGAAAAGATCAAAAGAGTCGACGCCCTCAGATGGTGCACAATTGGGCTTAAATGTCATGAATCGTTTACACTTGACTTGAAACACAATGAGAGAGGAGACCAGCTAGGGGGACTTTCTTTTATTTCATTTATATATTTCTAGGAATGGCAAAAAAGTAGATATAAGAATAGAGATAAATAAACAAGCAAACACGCAAGAAAACAAACACAAATGAATAAATAAACAGAAGTAAAATAACAACGAAATTCCCTTTGAGACCAGTCTGGCGAGAAAAAAATAAAGATAGAAAAAGGGAAAGAAAGAAAGAAAAATAGAAAAAAAAAAGAGAAAGAAAAAAAATTAAACCAAATCGAAATCAAATGCCTCTGTAATAGAGGCGAGTTAATCATTCCTTCTTGAAAAAGTCCAAGACGGTTGTCTATACTCTATCTCTAGGGTGTCTTAAAAAAAGAGAAAGAGAGAGAGAGAGAAAGTACTTCATAACAATACCCTCAGATACTTTTCCAAATCAACTTTACTGATTATCTAATAGGAAGCACCAGATGATTTGTACTCTCTGGAAAGACCTATAATGTGTGGTGATCTGATACAGGTATTCAAATGGATCAAAGGCTTGAACAAAGGTGATGCAGACAAGGTCATCATATTAAGACAACAGGGCAGGACTCGTACTATTGGATTCGAATTGGACAAATTTAGATTTAAAAAGTAAATATGCAAAACTGGTTTACCAATAGGTGTTAATGAATGGAATAGACTTAGTAACTATGTAGTGAGTGCTGAAACTATCGGTTGCTTTAAGAGAAGGTTAGATCACTTTATGGATGGGAATGATAGGTGGAAATGGACATGGAACTGCCTAGTCTAGGCTTTATGGTCTCTTGCAGTCTCCTCCGTTCTCATGTTCTTGTTCAGTTAAAGAAAGGACCACAAATTGGAAAATGTCTCTACGTCTGAGACCACGTTCATGAGGCTACTCTTAGTACATTCCATTCACGTAGAAGACCATCAGTAGGGCTCTTTCGTGGACCTCGATAAAGCGTCGAACATGGTTATTTCAATTTACCGTTTTCTGTGTGATTGGAGAGTTTTTTTTTCGAATTTCCCTTTTGCTGCGTGAGGTGTTTCCATCATTCGAACAGAATCATCTTGCGAAAGCTAGACTCAAGGTCGTTGGGTGTTGGTAGCAATAAAATGAATAATAAGTTCTATCCGTTGACGTCACGTATCAGGAAAGGTGACCTTTTCCTGTATGCACACACACACACACACACACACACACACACACACACACACACACACACACACACACACACACACACACACACACACACACATATGTATATATATATATATATATATATGTATATATATATATATGTATGTATATATATGTATATATATATATATATGTATATATATATAAATATATATATATATATATATAAAATCACACTAAAGGCGTAAAATTAATGAAGGTGAAGGAAGCACAGTTCGAAGTTTTAAAATTCAATTGAACAAACCCTTAAGCATTGTGCTGTGGTTTCTGTAGTTACCTACTTCTTTTTAATTATTTTTATTTTTTCTTCTGTTTTCTGATTTCTGTATCCTTCCCTGTTATGGACCAAAAGGTCTTCTGTTGGTGTGATTTATTATTGCAATTTCTTGCAATCTAATACTAATGAAATTGCAATATTCGGTTATTCTGCAATGTAACAAGGTATATTGCTGAATAATTCTATACATGATTCAAAGCTCAGAGTAAAAGAAATTAAAATATTGCAACAGATGAAATTGGAAGAATCACATCTCGCTTTAAGATTAGAAAGAATAAAAATATTAATCCCGAATATTTACAAGTGAACTAGAAAAGAAATTTGCTTACATAAATGGCTGGAATTAAAAACATGTTGTAGATTATTAAGTAAGAAAATGGATGAATATACGAAAGTGAATTTTGTAGAAAGACTGTAGAATCGCAGTTGGTTGTGAATAAAAATAAAGAATATAGTGTAAAATATGAAATAAGAAAATAAATGAATATGCGATATTGTAAAAAGGCGGCAAAATCACAGTTGGTTGTGAATAGAAATAAATGACGTGACCTACATGTGACAGCCCCGCCCATGACGCAAGAAAATCAGGAGAAATAGAAAACGGCAGAATCAGAATTCAAAACGAGAAGCCATAACGACCAATGTCATTGCAAAAAGTGAAGGAGAGAGAGAGAGAGAGAGAGAGAAAGAGAGAGAGAGACAGACAGACAGACAGACACAGACAGACACACAGACAGACACAGACAGACACACAGACAGACACACACACACACACACACACACACACACACACACACACACACACACACACACACACACACACACACACACACACACACACACACACACACATGGAGAGGGAGGAAGAGAAAGAAAATGAAATTGTTCATTGATAAAATCAAATAAAAAAAAATTAAGGAAACCAATCTTTATTACATAATTAACTCTTTACGATGCTTCAGAATTGAAACGATATCAAAAGGAAATGCACGTATAAAAGAAAAAAAAAATCCTAAAAAAAGAGCAGATGACGAAAATCCTTTAACGGAATGAATATGGAAAAATTGTTGAATATATTTTGTGAAAGGACAAGAAAAAGAAGAAGAAGAAGACGAAGAGGAAGACGAAGGACTCGAAAATGTAACAAGTTCACATTCAGCTCGGTAACTACCGTCCGGAGGGAAAAGGGCTTTAGATGGAGAACGAGGAGGAGGAGCAGGAGGAGAACGAGGAGGAGGAGGAGGAGAAAGAGGAGGAGGAAAAAGAAAAAGAGGAGAACGAAAAGGACGAGGAGGAGAAGGGAGATAAGCAGCGAAGGATAAATGAAGGAGAATGAGGAGGAAGATTAGGATGAGGAAGAAGGAGAAGGGTGAGCGCGTGCGCGCGCCCGCGTGTGTGGGTGTGTGTGTGCGCGTGCGTGTGTGCGCGTGCATGTGTGTGTGTGTGCGTGCGTTTGTGCATGTGTGTGTGTTAATATGTGTCAATGTGTGTGTATGCATATGTGTATGTGTTTCTATGTGTGTTCATGTAAGTGTATGTGTATGTGTATTCGTATGTTGTGTGTGTGTCTGTACGTATGTGTGTACACTTGTGTGTGTGTGTGTGTGTGTGTTTGCATTTGTTTGTGTGGGTGTGCTTGTGTGTGAATGTGCATGAACTTTTGCGTGTGTGTGTGTTTGTGTGTGTGTGTATGCGTATGTTTGTGTGTGTGTTTACCTAATTGTATTTGCTTAATTGCACTATGCAGATGCTCACAGGATCTGACTCTGTTTCCATCACTAGAACCTGGATTCAGATTCGCTTATGTTTGTGTGAGAATACTATTTCCTCTTCCATGTTTCATGAAAATATGCATTTCTAAGAAAAAATGCATTTCTTAAAATCTTCTTCCTCCTTTTCGACTTCTTTCCATGTCTCCTGGTTCATCTTCCATCTCGCAATAAAAATTCTTTTTTGACGATCATGTTCATTCCTTCCATAGGTCTGAATTTTTTAAATAATATTTACTCTCTCCTTTCTTGCCTCTAATGTTGCCAGTTCCGGCCTATTTATTCTTATTTTATTTATTCATTTATTTATTTATTTATCTATTTTGCATTATGTCAGATGTCCTAAGAGCCATTTTATTTGTTGTTGTTTGTATTCACTTTATTTTCCTGCAGCTTTTATATTATTTGTGAATCACACCACCATTGTAGCTGATTTGGGGTTAAACCAGACCATTGAGGTGTCTCATTTTTCAATTATCTCTTTGTCCATGTTTTAGAATGCTCTTGTTATCTTTTTTTTTATATTTTTCATCAACACTCCCACCGTGTTACTATTTAATTCTTCTCATTTCCAATACTTTAGTGTTTTTATATTAAAGCTGAATATCCACTTCTGATTCATATATCCAATATACATTTTCCTCCTTGAATCTTCACCAAAAATATTTGTGTATTTTTTCGATCACTGTCAATAACCTCGATCAAGAACATTTGTGATGCGAACATTAAACATTGTTAAATCCCCGTAATTACTTCCCACCAACCTGACATCTTATTCCTTAAAACCGTCCCTATCATGTTCTTTGCGAAATCCTCCCTCTAATCCAGTAGGCTAACTTTGGGTCTTTCTATATATATACAGTATTCAGTTTCAATATTAATCTTTGTGATACATTATCAAAACCCTTTTCCAGATCAAGGTATATACAGTTCATCCAGTTATATCTCTCTTGTATCACATCTCCAGTCTCAACGTGTTTGTAATACAATATCTTCCTTTTCTGAATCCAATTTGATTCATCAGAGAAATTATTCAGTGTTATAAATCTTGCTTTTCCAAAGTTATATCTTCTTTACTTCATTGTTTCTACACCTTTACATGTAGGTCATGCTTCTACATTTCCTCTTGCTATACGAAATTAAAAAAACTCATTGTTCACTCTTTCCCTGCAGAGTCGGCTGGTATGTTGTCTTCTGTAACTCCTGTCGTTCCCTCGACACGTTGTATCGTTACATTGCTCATTGCTATAATTCTCAGTGTATTTCCACATGATTTTTTGCATGATTTTAATTTTCATTTCTCCCAGCTCACGTTGCCACACATGCAGTCATCTATCAGTGTCACATAATATTTTTGCACATATTTTCTTTTGGCAAATGGTCATATATATCAGTTTCTCTCGGTATTCAATCTCTCTCTGAGAGAACATAGGCCACCGTAATATCTCTCTTACTGCTCTCCTCAGTTGCTGTTTTCATATTTATCACTTTTTGCCTTTTCTTGTCCCAGTTTCATGTTATACACGCGAGGGGGCGTGCGTGCGTGCGTGTGTGTGTGTGTGTGTGTGTGTGTGTGTGTGTGTGTGTGTGTGTGTGTGTGTGTGTATGTGTGTGTATGTGTGTGTGTACATTTACCTAATTGTAGTATACAGGAAAGGAGTAACACTTGTGGGGTCGTATCTGTCTGCATGTGTGTGTGTGTGTGTATGTGTACGTATGTATACATTTATGTATGTGTGTATTTATGTATGTATGTATGTGTGTGTATGTGTACGTATGTATACATTTATGTATGTGTGTATTTATGTATGTATGTATGTATTTATGTATGTATGTATGTGTGTGTGTGTATGTGTGTGTGCGTGTATGTGTGTGTGTGTGTGTGTGTGTGTGTGTGTGTGTGTGTGTATGTTTGTGTGTATGCGTGCACATGTGCGCTAGTGAGTGTATGTGGATGTAGGTGTGCGAAGATTTAGTGATTAATTTTGAAGAAGTGTAAATTCTCGCTTTATATGTGTATAGCTTTACGTGAGCAGAAGTCAAGCTTTTATCCTATGGTATGCATATATATGAATCCTTCTTAAAAAACTTGTGTTAGTACAGAAATACGAATGATTTATCCCCATACTAGAGTTATATAGTTTCGACAGTCTATATGATCTACAGGCCATCACATTTTGATAAAGGGATATAGAAAAGAATATTGAGAATCACTGCCGTGGAAGTCCTTATTCCTACTAACATCGGACGTTTTTACTCGGCCGAGGAACTTGCCCAGGACTGAAAGGGGCCTCGATTTTTCGAAACTCTCATTGACTCGGCACCCGCTTCCTTGGGCTGCATAAGTCGGTCGTCGCGTCAAGGGAGTTAAGGCAAAAAGGTCCGAAAGTGACAGTCATGGGAGCGATAATGACAACACTGCTGAAAGGAGGAGAGGAAGGTGGAGGCGAGGGGTTGGGAGGGGTGGGGGGAGAGTGAGGAAGCGAGGAAAGAAAACGGAAGGAGTTGGTAAAGGAGGAAGAAAGGAAAAATGAGAAATAAAAGAGGAAATGGACGAAACAAAGAAGGGAAGGTGGGAATGGAGAAAGGAAGGAAATGGGTAATGAGAGAAGAAAAGAAGGAAGGGAAAGAGGAAGGAAAGAGGGAAGTAGGGAAGAAAAGAAGGAAACCAGAAAAAAATAAAGGAGGTATGGAGGGTGAGAGAGAAGGAAGAAATGATGGAAGGAAGGGATAAAAG
Source organism: Oratosquilla oratoria (assembly GCF_046742065.1). Taxonomy (NCBI): domain Eukaryota; kingdom Metazoa; phylum Arthropoda; class Malacostraca; order Stomatopoda; family Squillidae; genus Oratosquilla; species Oratosquilla oratoria. The sequence goes on from NC_134787.1 coordinate 57,177,212, forward strand.
AAGGAAGGAATAAAATAAGGAAGGAAGGATAGCAGAAAAGACGTCAAGAGAAAAGAAGTAGGGAAAGGAAGAGAAAATAAGGAAGAAAGGAAGAAATGAAGGAAGGAAAGACGGAAGGAAGGAAAGAAGGAAGGAAGGAAGACAGGAAGAATGCCAGGGAAAGGAATAAAGGGAAGAAAAAATAAAAAAAGGAAAGAAAGAAGGATGGAAAGAAGAATGGCTGGAAAAGGAAGAAGGAAAAGGAAGATGAAGGAAGGAATAAGATAGAGGAAGGAAAGAAAGATGAGAGGAAGGAAGGGAGAGAGGGAGGGAGGAAAGAAGAAGGAGGGAAGAAAGGAGAATGAAAGAAAGATGAAAGAAAAGTAAGGAAGGAAAGAAGAAAAGAAGAAAGAAAGGAAGGGACGAACGAACGAACGAAGGAGGAAAGAAGAAAGACAAAAGGAAAGAAAGGAGAAGAAGAAAGGAAGGAAAGAATGGAGGTATGGAAGGAAAAGGAGGAAGGGAAGAAATATGAATGAAAAGGAAGGAAAGAAGGAAAATGAGGAAGGAAAGAAAGATGAAAGAAAAGGAAGGAAGGAGGGAAGGAAGGAACAGTTGATGCAAGGAGGGAAGGAAAGAGGAAGGAAAGAAAATGAATGAAAAGGAAGGAAGGAAAGAAGGAAAATGAGGAAGGAAACAAATGTGATAGAAAAGCAAGGAAGGAAGGAAGGAAAGGAGAAAATCAGATGTAAAAGTCGACATGGAACATGATGATGAGAAACTGGCCGGGACACAGTGACGATAATCTTAACTCTTCCATCACGGCGACTTTGAGTATGGATTTTGTTCCGGGGAGGGATCATGGTCAGGGCGCGCTCTTCCATGCAGCTAAGAAGGCCGATCCTGTTCCCTCAACTGCATAAAATCGCCTACCATTGTCCGGAATAAAGGCCATAAAACGGATTACCCTGTTGTTGGAGTTCGCAGGAAGGGAAGAAGAGAAGAGGAACAAGGCGCAAGACGGTTGCCAATGTTCCGGGAACAGATCATCTTAAAGAAAAGTAAGTCAGAGAATATTTTAGACTCGGTGACTTTCTTGGAATTATTTTTGTTATCGACGGGATGTATTATTCAGCATCCTTGGTAAAAAGGGGACAAACTCTCTCGGACAAATTTAGGTTTAAGAAGGAAATAGGCAAGGACTGGACCAACCGAATGGTTGATGAATGGAATAGAGTGAGCGCTGAAATAATAAGTTGTTTTTAAGAGAAGAATGGATAACTTTATGAATATGGATGACAGGTTGTAAGGGACCTAAAACTGCCTAGTATAGGCCATATGGTCCCTTGCAGTCACCTCCATTCTTATCCTCTAATACTCTTGACGTACTTATACATCTTATTGTAACGTCAGACCATTTTAGTTATCCATACTTATGTTGTAAAATTAATCCAAATTAATAAATAAAAATTTAGTAGCTACATATATATATATATATATATATATATATATATATGTATATATTATATATATGTATATATATATATGTATATATATATATATATATATATTATATGTATACATACATGTACCAACGGCTTTTTCCCCCTTACAAGGGAGGTAGCCAAAGTCAAAGGCATAAATCCACCCCCACTCATTTCATCCCCACATACACCATTCCCATTCATCACCCCTCCTTCTCTCATTTCTTGGCTCCTCCTGGATGACGGGTCATCCCTGCATCTCGCTCACTGTCCTGGGTCAGAGGCAATGTAGCAAGGCATAACACATCCACAGCAAGGGCTCTTCATTAAATCGGCGATCCCCCCTCTCTCCGTCCCCTCATGCAGAAAAGAGAAGACGGAGAGAAATCCCTTCGGGCTACGTCATAGCTAAATAAATAGATACATTAATAGGTACATAAATGAATAAATAGATAAATATATAGATAAGTAGATGAATAAGTAAATAGATGAATAGATAAATAGATAAATAAGTAAATAGATAAGTCAATGAATAAGCAGATAAATAAAGTAGGTAAATATGTAAGTAATAAATAAATAATTTAGGTTGATTTCAGACGGTTTTCTTTAGCTGATGGAAAGAGCTTGGGCTGAGTAGAGAAGCCACGTTTAGCAGCGTTTCGCGAAATGGGGTACGCGTATCCCAAAGTTCACACGCGTTACTCTATCAGAGGGCACATCGATAGCTTTCGCTTAGCAGATATTTGATGTTCACAATAGTATTGTGTTTTTATTCTGTTGCCTTTAATGGGTCCTAACGATTCTTAATAAGGTATATATATATATATATATATATATATATATATATATATATATATATATATATATATATATATATATATATACATACATACATACATATACCAAGGCTTTTTCCCCCTTCCAAGGGAGGTAGCCAAAAAGGGAAAGGCATAAAAACACTCCCACCCATTTCATCCCTAAATACACTCCACACCCCTCCCACCCTTCCTCTCATCTGAGCACCTCCTGGATGACGGGTCATCCCTGCACCCTGCCCACCGCCCTGGGTCAGAAGCAGTGTCGCAAGACACAGCACATCCACAGCAAGGCCGCTTCATTTAATCGGCGACCCCCCCTCTCCGTCCCCCTTTGCATATAAGGCGAGGACGGGGAGAAATCCCTTCGGGCTGCGTCAAAATTTACTCACACATACTACCCCCACCCCACCCCCCGCCCATTCCTCCTCATGCAATCACAACATCATCCATATACAACCATTCTCCACTCACCTCTGTCTTCCGTCCTCTCCCTTCCTTCCTCAACAGACATTCCCCTCTTCCCCAAAGCCCCCTTCACCCCATCCATCCACCTCATCCTAGGACGTCCCCTCATGTTCACTCCCTCCACATCTGCCTTCCATACCTCTTTTACTAGTCTTTCTTCACTCATTCTTTACATGTGTCCAAACCATCCTAATATTCTTTCATCAACCCCATCTCCCAAATCCTTTTTCACCCCTGTTCTCCTCCTCACCTCCTCATTTCTCACTCTATCCAGCCTAGTAACCCCCACCATACTTCTCAGACACCTCATCTCAAACACATTCAAACTCCTTCTCTCTTCTTCTCTTATGTTCCACGTTTCTGCCCCATATAATTTTTTCGGTATATTGAAAACTGCCTCAGTAAATTTCCATGGGGTCATAAATTTTTAACATGATATTTTGGTAAGGTTTAACCATATCGTTCATCCTACTTTTGGTTACGACCAAGAGGCACAATCTAAAACGAGTTTAAAAATTGCTGCCTACGTGACTGCACGCCCTCGGCAACGAGTTTGTGTATGAGCTAACACGCTAAATAAACAGTGAAACATAAAACAGTAGCACAACTTCGAATAACAAATAGTGTTCTTTACTTGCCTCAGGCTTCTTTCCGAAACTTAGATCCATCTCATCCACTTTGGTAGAAGAAATATTCCAATGATGTCTGTGGGGTGTGAGAACTGGCTAGAGGAAGGAAGAGGAGACCAGAAGCTGATTGTTTGATATGTGGAAGAAATTAAATGTATTAGACAGAGATCCTGGACCTCATTAGGAACTTGGGTGCTCTTCGGGACTACATACCCCGTACATGTGAGGGGTGTTGATGGGCTTTGAAGACGACTTGCGGGATGATAAGGGTCTTCAGGGTCTGTCGTCTCTTCCGGTTTAAAAAAAAAAATCAGAGCAACCACGATTTTTTTGGAATTAGTTCTTGCTTGGCGTACGTTCTCATCCAGGCAAAGGAAAGTCTGGACAAAATGTTCCTCGTCGAGTATTTATCTTAGTAAGATCACTTGATGTTCGGCAAAATGAGATCTGTAGTGGAAGTTACTGAGTCTGAAGACAGTCAATTTATGTAAACTCGGTGGAGCCTTATTTGTTTTGCAGAAACAACGTAAATTTTTGCAGAAAAAACAAATTGTATATTCAATTTATGTAAAATTGGCAGAGCTTTATTTGTTTTGTATAATTTGATAAAGATAATGGGATTGATATATACAGAAAAAACACAAATTATATAAGAAAAAAAGAGACATGATTATTTTATATATGACAGTATTTGAAACCTGTAACCCAAACATCAACTTAGTCAAAACAGAATATAACAAAGAATATTTGAATTTATTTAACTAATAACAGATAATTGTCAAATAAGACTGAAACCTTTAGAAACGAAACAATTTATTCATTTAACGAACTAAAAGTAAAGCGCATGTAAGCCGAAGATCTGTAAATATGTTTGAAAATGTTAAATGAAAATGTCAAATACCGACAAGTATGCATTGTCAAGTACTTATCAAAGCTCGTATAAGCAGAATTTCTTATCAGTATCAAAAGCTAGCTTTGTTCTGATATGGTATTTTCTTTGACATATTACTACAAATTAAGCATCCGAGCACCAATATATGTATGTATATATATATATATATATATATATATATATATATATATATATATATATATATATGCTAATAAGAACACGGGTACGTGTGTTCACTTATGCAAAGTAGACCACTTGGAAAAAAGAAACTAACGAAGCAGAGCGTAATATACGAAAGCGCTCTGCTCCGTTAGTTTCTTTTTTCCAAGTGGTCTACTTTGCATATATATATATATATATATATATATATATATATATATATATATATATATATATATATATATATATATACACATTGAGGGGGTTAGGGAATACACCTGTGAGGAGGGGAAGCATTTGTCGGGGCACCAAGGCAGCGGTGAAGAAGATTAGGGATCACGCACAGTGTCGCTCCGTCCGATATAATGTGACGTGCAGTCGCACAGAAGATACTGGATTGGCAAATCATCATCACAAGACCCGCCCGCCTATGACGTTACATAATACAGAGAAAATAATGGTGATAATATTGCCAATGGTGAATATGATTATGATAGTCTTAATGTAACCACAGTAATTATGATTGTTATAATAAATGTGACAAAATAACAGTAACAATGATAATGATAATTAATGATAATGATAATAATGATGATGATAATGTTGATAATGATAATTAAGTAATGATAATGATAAAATAGAGATGTGTATACAAAAGATAGATAGCAATAAAGACAAGGTAAAACAATGTAGAAATAAGTATATAATTTAACGAACAAAGAAATGATAAGTAGAAGACACTGGAAAAAATGGGAAAAAGTATCTTTGGTCTTGCACTCGTTTAAAAAAAAAAAAAAAAAAAAAAAAAAAAAAAAAAGCCGAAAATTTAAAACAAAGTTACGAAGGTTGCAATGCATTGAAGACAATACATGTGAGACAACATGCACATTGTCAAAGCTTCCATTTGTTCTACAAGCCGTTACTGTCCTCAGTAAAGGAATTGATGTGTGGTGTGGTGTAGGAGCACAGCATAATCACAGATCGGACTATCAGAGCTCGAGCCTTCATCTAGAAAGTCACAAAGAATTTATTCTGTCTTTGAAGAAACAAGAAATAGTGAGTCTTGATACACACTCTTTCGGGGAATATTGTCTTTTACAATGAAGAGAGGTTTCATGTGACTGACAGTTACTAGGATGATTGCATAACGAGTCAATAGCAATTTAAGCGTCAGTCAAGATAACAATGTTTCCATTACACAAGGGGTTTCCATCAGTTGATTAAATATTCCTGGCGGTAGACAGGAGAAATGTAATGTACAAGTCGTCAATAACTGTAAATAGGTCAAGATCATTTGTTTACAAAGAATTACAAAGGAGCATGCCGACAGGAGACCTTTTGGTCCATACCTAGGTCGGCTGCGAATTTTTTTTTAATAATGACAAGTAAATGAATAAATAGACAAATAAAAAATAAATTATGATATTATAAATAATAAATGAATAAATAAATAGGTAAAATTAAATAATAAACAAACAGGTAATTAGTAAATAATAATAAATTGACATAAACAATAATAAAATATAGTCAAATAACAAACAAACAGACAATATAAAATAAATGGCATACATTACAGCATCTTGCTTAGGTGTTTATCTAAACGAATCTTAAAGCTTCGAACTGAACTACTACATTGCACTGCCTCTGCAGGAAGTTTATTTCCTTCATTAACTACACGGTTGGCGAAGTTGTTTCTACCCTCTTCCAAATTAAATCTATTTCCTTACAGTTTGAGACCATTATTTTTTGTCAGATTCATATTCAGTGTGAAAATTTTGTAACTTTTGATGTCAATTCCCTTTAGAATCTTAAGGACCTGTATCAAGTCACCTCTGAGTCTACGTTTTTTTTAGGGAAAACAGATTCATATGTTTTAGTCTTTCGTATGATTTATTTTTGACATTTGGAATCAGTTTTCTGGCTCGCTATTGAACAAAAGTGTTCAAGACACACCAGACGATTAAGCTGAGGTATGTAAAGTAGAATAAAGTCTTAACTACCCTGAGGAAATTAGGGTCTCGACTTCTCGTGGTAAATTAGTGTTTTGACTGCACGGGGCAGATTAAGACTGGGTATTCGGGGCAAATTAGTGCCTTGAGGATTTGGGACAAATTAGTGTCGATTGCTAGGGCTAAATTAGGTTTTCGACTGCGTAAGGATTATATTTGGTTCTCGATCTACTGGAGCCCCATTTTGCCCTCATTTATCATTTCAACTGAAAAAGAAAAAGGGAATTATGTAACAAAGTCTGGGGAATAGCTCGTAGAGTTGAGAGAACTGGGTTCGTCCTAATTACTTAGCTGAAGAAAAATAGATGAAATTTGCGTATTCATTTATATATATATATATATATATATATATATATATATATATGTGTGTGTGTGTGTGTGTGTGTGTGTGTGTGTGTGTGTGTGTGTGTGTGTGTGTGTGTGTGTGTGTGTGTGTGTGTGTGTGTGTATGTATATATATAATATTATTATTTTATTTTATTTTTATTTATTTATTTTATTTATTTATTTATTTATTTTTGCAAATCAAGAGCAATACAAAGGAGATTTTATGGTAATACAGTTCCAGGGGGGATACAGGTAACTTCTGCTGGAAAGACTCGAACCTACAAAAGAAGGATTGACCAGTGTACTTGCAAAGTGACTAACTGAAAAAAACTATGGCGAGAAAATACACGCACACACACACACACACACACACACACACACACACACACACACACACACACACACACACACACACACACACACACACACACAGTTGAGTTGGTAGAGTTCCCGGCTGCCACTACGGCGGTCCGAGTTCGAATCCCGCCCAGGGCTAAAATAATTTCAGTAGCGCTGCTCTGCGAGTCGTTACTCCAACTCTCGTGGGCGGGGAGTTGAGTGTGTGTGTGTGCGTGTGAGGTCAAATATGAGCTCTGAGCTCTCTTCCAGGAGGGTAGTAGTTGTCGATCAACAGTCCAACACGTGATCCAAGACCATGGTGAATTACACACATCGCGCGCGCGTGTTCGTGGTTCAATACGAACATTACTCATATCATGTGTGCTACAATTAGGTAAATACACTGTCGTAGAATAGTATAGATATTGATCAAAACCATACATATGAGAACAACCTGCATCGCTATATCTATGAGAACTAAAACCACCGAATTGCG
>NC_134787.1:57192308-57207308 GCF_046742065.1 Oratosquilla oratoria
TGCCAATCACTCGACTTCGGATCCCACGTGACTTCTCTCCTTAACCCAAATGCCGAGGATTGGTTCCTTTAGTGGAATAAAATCGTTTGACGACAGTTAACGACACAAGAACTATCCATACAATTTTCGGGTTAACAGAGATGAGCCATAAGCCTTTGGTGAATAAAATCAGCCGGCGGCATTTAGAAATAGTTAGACCTGGGCACGTTCCTCGGTGCGTTCCGCTCTCGTTTGGCCGCGGTTAGCGCTCTCAAACTATTAAAGCAATATAGGTGCCGATATAGTATGTGGCCTACCTTTTCGATGTGGCCTACGAAAATTTTCTCTGGTATAGTATGTGACCTACCGGACTTTTATTTCGGTATGAACCTGTCTCTTCAGTTTTAATAGTTTGAGAGTGCTAACCGCGGCCACACTAAAAAGGAACGCACATAGGAACGCACCGAGGAACGCGCCCAGTTCTGGGCATAAGTATATATGAACGATCCCCTCATCCATGGTCAACAATCGGAAACGTCTTCTTTTTCTATCGAGGTGTTCGTGGGCATACATCACTCCATGGACAGTCCTCCCATAGTGTTCCTCATGCTCTATACCTGACTCTCGATCTTTGACTCGACTCTTCCTCTTGGATCAGACTAACCAACGGTGTGAAGCTTCCTCGAAATGGAGTGAATAAACACTCATCTCTCCTCTATGCACGAACGGTAATCAAAGCTAATTTAGATAGATTCTAGGTAAAGAACTCTCCATAGTTAAGCTTTACTTACTTGCCTCATCCATACTCCTACCACAATCAACTTTACAGGGATGTTTGTTTTACCATTGAGTGCGCGCGCACAAATATACAAGAACACACACACACACACACACACACACACACACACACACACACACACACACACACACACACACACACACACACACACACACGTGTGTGTGTGTGTGTTTGTGTGTGTGTGTGTGTGTGTGTATGTGTATGTGTATGTGTATATACATACATATATGTATGTATACATACAGCGTATAGCTTTGATGTTTTCCTTCCTTTCCCTATGGGATCTCCACGTCCAAGAGCAGAAACGTAGTCCGTATGCATTTTAGGCTGCTGTGGCCGACTGTCTGCCGTTTTTCGTTGCTGTTTGGAACTTTCATAGGGCATTCAGAGAAAATTCGAGCATTCAAGGCCGGAATTGTGCGGTTCAGGACTGTGTGCAAGGGTTTTGAGGATACAGCTCAACATAAAGGACGAGTATCCACCTTCTGAATATAACGAAGGTTTAAAACGACGTGGGAAGTCTAAAGATGGGATTAAAGTAGATTAAATGGTGTTTATACTGGGAATATGAATAATCCTTTAGAGTTTGTTTACTGATGCGGATCATTGCTTGAGTGTCCCTTTTGTGATGGGGAGACTTACGTATATGGACCGAATTTCTTATGATGATTAGAATGTAGAGGCGGAGACTGTGGCTATTTTGGTCTTCGTTAGGTGGGGAGACCTCAACAAATGAAACAAAATAAGGATAGAAGGAGAACGAGGTTAAAATGGAAAGTCAGTTTGAAGGTAAAGAGGTGGATTGAGTTAAGTAATGTAGGGGGAAATAGAAATTAGTGATACTTTGCTGAAAAGCAACTTGATTTTCTAAGTATGTAGAGGATATATATATATATATATATATATATATATATATATATATATATATATATATTTATATATATATATCCATATATATATATATAAGCAGGTGTGGATGCGGGTGTATACAGTATATATATATATATATATATATATATATATCTATATATATATATATACAGTATATATATATATATATATATATATATATATATATATATGTATATTGTGTTGATATAGTTCTACATATTATCATGGTACTCATCCAGCTGTTGTGTCAGGAAATGAACTTGGAGAGAAATGTTTTGGTAGATGGTGTTGTGTCTGGAGAAGCTCCCTGTCAGTAAACACATGTATTAGTTTAATAATACAAAGGTGAAAGGGTACACGAAAGCGCTTTGTCATTCCGTTCTCTGGATATGTTTCCTTGTTATGGAAAGTTTGGTCAACAGAAACCTGGATTAACGATCCTTCGGTTGTGTATAAGTTGATGACAATAGGCATAACCCTCATTCAGATATACCTAATCTTTATTCCACTGTTGATATTGGGAGTGCTGGGGTGACAATTCTTCAGGTGGGATTTCATGGGGTGACGGTTCTTGATGTGGGTGTTCTGGGGTGACAGTTCTTCACATGACCCCGGAAACCTATTGAATATTCATAATGCTTAGTGAGGTGGTGGTGTGTGTAGGGTGTGGGGGAGGGTGGGGAGAGTGTGGGGGAGGGGGAGGGGGGAAGGGGGAGGGGGGGAGGGGTCCCTTACGGCGTCATGGTGACGAACTATGCTGACGAAGCAATGCTAAGGAAACCTACGCTTGAGAGAACTTTACATATCCTGGGATTAGCTCCACTTGGGTGATGGAGTGAAATAGGTGTCTCAGGTTAGTCTGAAAGAGACTGGTTAATTGATTGTATTGAAGTATGTTTGGTTTGTAGAACTCAGACGGAATGGGAAGTGTTATGGTCTTTGGTCGGAAAAAAAAATTGAGTGATTATTTACTTTCGAATGATAATCATCTTGTTTTTTTTTTTTTTTTCTTTTTTTTCTTAATTTTTTTTTTTGGGGGGGGAATAAATGCATTAAATTTCGTCAATAATGACTGATAACAGCGTTATTTGATTTTTAAAACAACAGATTTGTTACGGTATTTGCGAAAGACTGCGCAATTATTTATTGTCTGACAATAATTGATCTCACAAAGACATACTACATTGTTGAGGAGGTTTCTCAAAGTATTGTTTTCTTCCAATACAATCTTTTTTATCTAGGTTTCTTTTATTTAAAAAAAAATAACCTTTTCATAGCAAATGAGAAAGTAAAAATTCATATCATCTAAAATGGAGTTACCAAATATTGAGCACAATTGTAAAAGTGCAACTTTGAAATGACAACAACTAGCACTAAATATGGTGGTCAACTTTAATCTAGAAAGCATTATCCAGGGGAAGGTACTGAAATCTAGATTAAGGTTAACCTATGATCTAACCCCTGTATACTTTATGCAGTCCGTATTTTACGAACTTAAGTTACAAATTTACAGACCAAATCAATAGGTATCTTTTATGCTGATCACTATAAATTTCTGCCTTTTCTCGGTTCTGGCATCTTCCTAATATGGTTTGATGATATGGTTTAACGTCACAAACTCCCCCTATTAGGAGGCTAGCACGGTGCCTCTTACAGATAACTTTGTAGCGTGGAATTGAATGAGCCATGCCCTTGGTTCAACTTCGCCGGTGGCAGGGCTCGAACCGCCATCCCTTCGACCTACGCCGCAAGTAACGACGCTCTAAACCGCTCGGCCAGCAACTTCCTAATTTTCTTATATACCACCTCCATGACCCCACCTCTTCGCTAAAATACTTCCCCAAAGGATAGAAACGCTGGATAATACTAACAAAATCCTCATTATGTGAATAAAAACCCCTCCATGCGTTTTTCATAATAGAGGGTCTTCATTGAACCACTACGTTGAAGAGTCACATGAACGTGTATTACAAGACTGCTCTCATGACAGTCTGCAGTTTCAAGCCTGTACACCCTTCCACATGGTGTCTTGCCCCGGTTCTCTTTTTAAGCCACTGTCAGCCAGAAATGACAAGCTGTCATCTCATCCCTCGGAGGACAACGGCCGAGAACGAAAGTTCGTGAGGTTGAGCGATATAATGTGGAATCTTGCCCCGCGTCCATACGGTTCGCCTTGAGTTTTTTCTATGTAACTTGGTGTATGATCCGGCCAAAGAAGCTAAACATTCCTAGTCTAATCAACTAATCCTTGATGATAAGATAATAGCGATGTCTCTTTCTGCCAGTAAAAAAAAAGAGAAGAGAGAGAGAGAGAGAGAGAGAGAGAGAGAGAGAGAGAGAGAGAGAGAGAGAGAGAGAGAGAGAGAGAGAGAGAGAGAGAGAGAGAGAGAGAGAGAGAAAGTAGGTGAGGGAGTCGGGGGAGGTGTTTTATTTTCCCTTGAGTCTGATGTTAATTGTTTTGTCGGTATGAAAGATTATGTTTTTCTTGTTGTAGCATGCTAAAACTGGAAAAAATCCAATGTTATTTCTTTATGTAACAATATGATTTAATTTATTATAATGCCATACAGTATCAACACCAAAAACGACAAAAGCAGCATTCGACAAAATACTCCTGTTAACAACTGATGCATAGCATTATCGGCAGAAATCCTTCTTAAAAAAAAATAAGATGGAGAAGAAGAAGAAAAAGAAGAAAGAAGAAGAAGAAGAAGAAGAAGGAGGAGGAGGAGGAGGAGGAGGAGGAGGAGGAGGAGGAGGAGGAGGAGAAGAAAAAGAAGTAGAAGGAGAAGATGAAGAAGAAGAAGAAGGAAAAGAAGAAGAAGAAGAAGAAGAAAAAGAAGAAGAAGAAGAAGAAGGAGGAGGAGGAGGAGGAGGAGAAGGAGGAGAAGGAGGAGGAGGAGGAGGGGGAGAAGGAGGTGGAGGAGAAGAAGAAGAAGAAGAAGAAGAAGGAGGAGGAGGAGGAGGAGGAGGAGGAGGAGGAGGAGGAGGAGGAGGAGGAGGAGAAGGAGAAAGAGAAGAAGAAGAAGAAGAAGAAGAAGAAGAAGAAGAAGACGAAGAAGAAGAAGAAGAAGAAGAAGAAGAAGAAGAAGAAGAAGAAGAAGAAGAAGAAGAAGAAGAAGAAGAAGAAGAAGAAGAAGAAGGAGGAGGAGGAGGAAGAGAATGGAACGTTTTACATCTTGGTACCGACTTCTTTATTCTGCCCACATCTCTCGACCAGCAATTTGTTTGACATGTCTTCTAGTCGTGATCGACCAGTTCCATTTGTTTTGTTTTCTTTGGATAAGATTTGGAATCTTGTAGTGCACATGGGCGGATTGAAGGCAACCCTCATGAAGAGGAAGGGAGGGAGGGAGTTATGTAGAGGTCAGGTTGTTTGTAAATATCAACAGAAAGACTGACTGTCCTTCCGTTTGAACGATTTCCACTCTATATTGCCCATTTGGAGAACCTTCTTTCATCTTGTAGTTTTTCAGAAATGCGTCGTATTTGCCTTTATTTATTTATTATTTGCCTTTATTTCTAAGCTAAGCTAAGCTAAACTAAACTAACCTAAGCTAACCTAGCCTAACCTAGCCTAACCTAGCCTAACCTAGCATAACCTACCGTAAGTTAACCTAACCTAGACTAACCTAGACTAGCCTAGTCTAACATAACCTACCCTAATCTAACCTAACCTAACCTAACCCAACCCAACCCAAGTTAACAAAGAAAAAAATATTCTCAGTCTAGCTCTAATGAACAGTGCAAAATCCTCCCCCTCCAACCACCCCCACTACCCCGCCATCGCAAGATACAAAATCTAACTAGAACCAAAGTTCTTTCACGAATACGCTTGTTATTGATATGTAACCTTTATATTTGTTCCTTTCCAGTATAACGTATTTCATTATATACCGTAGTGTACCATTCGTTATGAAATCCGTATTGGCCACCTAACCTAAGAAATATTAGTTCATTATTGTTGACCATTTTAGAGCTCCGATACTAGAGTTCATACGTTGGTTGCGTTTCATCAGACAGTGAAAAGTCTATAGCAGAAAGAACATAAATAACAGAATGAATAAACAAGTAGATAAATGAACGAATAAATTAGATAAGTGAATAAATAAGTGAATAAACGAAACAGTGAAATAAGATAAAAAAGAAATGGATTTCATAGTAGTTCATACGTTTTCCAAAATGTCAATCGCACCTGATTATATCAATCTCCCTGATCAAGTTTATAAAAAAAAATGTTTAATCGATAAATCCAAACACAGAACTTCCGTTCTAGTACATTTCTAGTTATCCGAGATCGTGTGTGCGTGCGTACGTGCGTGTATTTACCTAATTATATTTACTTAATTGTAGTATACAGGAAAGGAACAATACTCATGAGGTCCCGTCTCCTATTCCCCAATTTATCATATCTAACTTCAAATTCGTGTGTGTAATTCACCATGGTCTTAGATCACGTGTTGGACTCGTGATTCAACAGCTACTATCCTCCCGGAAGCTCGCAGCGCAGCGATACAGAAATTATTTCAACCCTGGGCGGGATTTGAACTCGGACCGCCGTAGTGACGGCCGCGATCGCTACCACTGCGCCATGTGTGATTCACCTTGGTCTTTGGATCACGTGTTGGAGTCGTGATCGACAGCTATTTCCCTCCCGGAAGAGAGCTCAGAGCTGGTATGACCGATCCATGAGTAATGCTTTCACCGTACACGCACACACACACCCAACTCCCTGCCCACGAGAGTTGGAGTAACGACTCGAAGCGCAGCGATACTGAAATTATTTTCAGCCCTGGGCAGGATTCGAACCTGGACCGCCGTAGTGACAGTCTGGGACTCTACCAACCGCACCACCGAGTCGTGTGTGTGTGTGTGTGTGTGTGTGTGTGTGTGTGTGTGTGTGTGTGTGTGTGTGTGTGTGTGTGTGTGTGTGTGTGTGTGTGTGTGTGTGTGAGTATGTATGTGCGCGCGTGTAATAATAAATAATAATAATAATAATAATAATAATAATAATATACGGTTTATTGGTAATAGCAGCATTACTGCTGAAAATATGCATCCTACAAGAGGGGAATGTCTGTTGAGCAAAGAAGAGAGAAGGCAGGAGACAGGGGTGAGTGGAGAATGGCTGTTTATAGATGATACTGCAATATGTGTGTGTGTGTGTGTGTGTGTGTGTGCGTGTGCGTGTGCGAATGCGTGTGTGCTTCTCTGCTTGCTTGCTTTTCTTGAATAAACTTCTTTTGGGTTGTAATGTCATGTCCCCACGAGAACACTCCTCAGAGAACTGAATATCATTTGATGAATCAAAGAGAGTCTAGGTTTTTGATATTCTCTATATTAAAAGTAGAAATGATGAAAATATATATATCATTAGTTCCGCGTCAGTACACAAAGTGACGGGGTTGGCAAAATTCTTTTGATATATGTTTCCTTGGCAATAGCTCGCACCTTCTGACCTCCAGATATTTATCAATGTAAAATCTACCGTATAGTAATAAACATATTACGGACTCGTAGGAACTGAAATGTATTACTAGACACTGAACACCCTTGCCAAAAAGAAATTTGGATTCTTGGTATTTGGTTGCTCCAAGAATAGAACAATTCTTCTCTGGCGGTCTTGTACGTAAGTCCTTACTTCTTCTTCTTCTTCTTCTTCTTCTTCTTCTTCTTCTTCTTCTTCTTCTTCTTCTTCTTCTTCTTCTTCTTCATCATCATCATCATCATCATCATCATCATCATCATCATCATCATCATCATCATCATCATCATCATCATCATCATCATCATCATCATCATCATCATCATCATCATCGTTATTATTATTATTATTATGATAAGAAGAAGAAGTTTATTTGTCATTGAATCAATATACATGAAGTACAGATAAAGAAAAGAACACAGTTCGAAATAACAATTACAAATACCGAGGATAACACACAAAAAAAGCACGTAAGCTTATTTCCATTGTGGTCGTTGTCCTTATTAGGCTCATGGATTATTTCTAATCCCAGTTTTTTTTATCATATCACATCTTAAACAGAAATATTTCCTGTTTTTGTATTGCTTAATTTCGGAACTACTTTAGGTCAATTGGGAGCATATTATATAGTTTTGAGGTACTTTTCTTAAACGAATTCCCTCCTATCATTTCAAGCAAGTATGACCCAACCATTTGATATTTACATGATCTAAATCTCCCTGTAGTATGAAAGAAAGAATGAATAGCAGACAGCGGTTACATGATCCACGAACAAGTCTAAATTTGGCCTTCCGACCTGGATCAATAAAAGATAATAACTCTGTAGTATACCGGTTTGGTAACGAGTGAATCTGTTTTACATAAAGAACTTCCTAGGACGTCGCTTTAACAAGGGAATGGTTTTAGCGGTTAGGGTTTATTGCTTTAGGCTTACACCAGCGTTTCTCAATCAGGGTTCCCCGGAACCCTAAGGTTCTGCAAAAGGTCCCTAAGGGTTCCGCGAGAACAAGTGAGATCAGCTAATGCATTTTTTTTTCTCTTTTTTATTTCATATACGTAACATAATTAAAAACGCACGACATATTCTTGGTTATTATAATAATTTGATATAGACATCATCCTATCTAACCTATTATTACGATGAAAATAAAATGAGGAAAATATGGTATATATGTTTTTTTTTCTTTTTTTTTTTTTTCTTTTTTTTCTTTTTTTGCCCAGGGGTTCCTTGAGACATTCAATTTATTTTAAAGGCTACGCAAGGGTAAGAAGGTCGTGAAACGCTGATCTACAATGCGACCAAGATTCAAACTTATGTGTTTAACCTCCCAGGCAGATGCCAGATGAGCGCGTTACTCCTAAACGCGTGCCCCTTTATCCTCAGCAGGCTAACAGGGTCATTATCAAATAAACATTGAATGTTGACTATGTTGTAATTTTATCACATACCTAAGCAAGTAAACTGGTTTATAGTTTCACCAACCAGTGGACCCTGACTTAGACCACCAGGAGGTAATTTTTAAATGGTTAGAGCGCATAATTTGAATACCTGCTCTTCAACAAAACCATGGAAAAGACCTTCGGTAGACCACTAAGATATGTTACAAAGGGTGTACCGGATACGTTATTCGTGACTGTCTATCAATACCTGTATATCGACTTGAACACGAAAAAGTTGTTCGCCAGGCCAGGGACGAAGATATGCTACACAAAGAGTGTACCAGATTGATAAAAATTTGCTACTATTCTCCCGCAATTTGACCGCCAGCCGGGTCTCGGGTCACGCAACGCCCCCAACGACATGAAGCCGTATTGTATAACCGCAATTATGCGGTGCACAATAGGTAATAGTCACGGAACCGTTTCTGCGATAGGTATATTTAGCTCTTGTTGCTTGACTCTAGCTTGTGGAATACCCCAGATGTTTTGTTTGCTTTACACACAATTCTTTTCGTACTTGTTTTATGTCTCTTCTCTTGTTGTTGTTGTTGTTGTTGTTGTTGTCGTTCCCTAGACTGTCCGAGCAGTCCCGTCTCCCCAAGGAATGCCACAGCCGAAACTGGGTTTTCCCACAAATCCTTTATAGAGTGTATGTTGTGTTGTTTGCGTGCATGATTGTGTATAATGCAGTCTTCCATTATGTGTTGTATAGTATGGGGTGAAGTGTTACATCCTGGGCAGCTGTTTACAATGCGGTCATCCAGCCTCTTCTGGTAGCTTAGAAGTGCTGGGTTGCTCTTCTCTTGTTGCTGGAGCGTATTGTTATCAACTTTCGACGTTGTTGATATTTGTTGCAAACATCACGTAGCAACAATGCTAATTTAGACACGTAAATCTGTAGACCCCGTTGATGATATATCACCATACAAGTCTCGCATTTTGCGAGACAGTAGAAGTAACAAGTCGAAACGGGGCGAAAGGGCACTGACTTTCCACCATCCTGATACATAGGACACATGGACCTCTACATGACGCGCCCCTAACGGTGGTATTCTTAAAAAAAAATACTTCCTTATATCAATCTTACATAAATCCTTGGAAGGGAAAGATTTATGTAAGGAAAGAATTTGTTTTGAGAATACCACCGTAAGATTCTTACGGTGGTATTCTTAAAAAAAAAAATTCCTTATATAAATCTTTCCCTTCCAAGGATTTATGTAAGATCTATATAAGGAAATATTTGTTTAACAATACCACCGTAAGTCATCTACTGGGGAACCGACTTAATGTAAGGGGTAGAATGTCCCGTGTCAAAAAAAAAAAAAAAAAAAATATATATATAATATATATATATATATATATATACATATATATATATATATATATATATATATATATATATATATATATATATATATATATATATATATATATATATATATATATATATATATATATATATATATATGTAACCCCAGGCAGATAGGTGTTAGTGAAACACACTTGCAGAAACGAGGCGATTGATGAATACGATTATCACCTCTAAAATGACATTATCACTTAGTCGTTTTGAAATGTTTAGTTGACTGCTGTGCCTCAACTCGTAAAGTTAGGACGATTGGGCTTCACCCTGTTAGTAAGCGAAGTCATACTCTTCGTTCTTGGTCTCACCAGGCGATCTCGTCAACCCGAAAGACACCCTTTATTCTTAAAAAAAAAAAAATCTTTCCCTTCCAAGGATTTATATAAGATTTATATAAGGAAATAACTCTTTTAAGAATACCACCGTAAGATTCTTAGATTCTTACGGTGGTATTCTTAAAGAAATATTTTTTCCCTTCAAAGGATTTATATAAGATTTATATAAGGAAAGATTTTTTTTAAGAATACCACCGTTAATTCGAACATTGCCGCCAGCGAGTTGGACCAAGGGCATGGTTCATTAAATCCCATATTACAAAGTTCTCTGTAAGGGCACCGTCCTAGCCTCCTGATAGGGGATGTTCGCGACGTTAAACCGATTCATTATCATAAACTATATATCTCAATCGGGAAGGTTTTCATCTAAATACGTATCCTGAGTCAGACAACTTCATCCAGGCAATGGAAATCCTAATGATTTCCAGTGTTAATGAAAGGAATTTATTTTAAACGTATATGACACCCCCATGGACCAGAGTTATGCATTCTTCTTTAAAGGCTGGAAACTAACCTCCACTGAAAGAAGAATGGTAATCATTCTTTTTTTAAACGTATATGACACCCCTATGGACCAGAGTTATGCATTCTTCTTTAAAGGCTGGAAACTAACCTCTATTGAAAGAAGAATGGTAATCATTCTTACCTTTCACTATTTCTTCCTTTTGCTGACTTCCTTAAGTTTCTCGTTTGTCGCCTGTAGGATTCAAGAAGGAAATAGGGAGGAATTGGTTTACTAATAGGGTGGTCAACGAATGGAATAGACTTAGTAACCATGTAGTGAGCACTGAAACTATCAGTTGTTTTAAGAAACGGTTAGACAACTTTATGGACGGGGATGACAGGTGGTAATGGACATGGAACTGCCTAGTGTAGGCCTTATGGTCTCTTCCAGTCCCCTTCATTCTTATGTTCTTATTTTACCTGTTTGACACGATATTGCTCCCAAGGATAGAAGCACTGGGTATCAGCGACGAAATGAAATCCAAGTGGACATGAGAGCTGCTTCTGATCCCAACATTCGAACAAATTGCCGACTTCTGATCCCAACATTCGAACGAATTGCCGACACTTCATTATCGTTCACGACTATAATCGTTCTTGCTGCCCACCGGGCCGCTTTATTCAGCGGAAGGAAAACCCCTCAGGCGCATCCAAAGAATAAAAAAAGCTCATATTAAGTGACTTTTTGAACCAATTTTTTTTTTTTTTTTTTTTTTTTTTTTTTTTTTTTTTTTTTTTTTTTTTTTTTTTTTTTTTTTTTTTTTGTAAAGTGTAGCACTTGGGTGCAATGCTGAAAATCGGTGTGAAAGGGCGTTGGTCTCCAGAGGGGTTTAGTAGCACCGTTTCTTGGAGAAAGAACGCGCTGTCTTGGGCAAGAAGCTCCCTAGAGAAAGGAACATGTTCCCTCAGGAGTAGGATAGGCCAGGCCTCTCTCTCCTTCCTCTGCTAGGAATCTTGCTTTTGATGATCCTTGACCACAATCTAAGACTTTCATTTTTTTTTCCTTTCATGCCGATATTGGGCCCCCAAATTTCACGAACAATTATTTTTCTTTTATTATTAAAAGACAAGTTTAAATCTCCTTGAAAGTGGCAGTTGCCGACAAGATTGATGAGTTAAACACCATATGAGGACGGAGCCTTTATTTGTAAGCGAAACGTCGTACAAATAAAGGCTCCGTCCTCATATGGTGTTTAACTCATCAAAGTTTAAATCTATCATGGTTTATCTAGATTCATTACAAAGGATTACAAAGGCGGAGCATGCCGACAGGAGACCTTTTGATCCATATCTAGGTCGGATGCGAAAAAAAAAATCATATTAATAATAAAAAAATAAATAAAAAATATGATAATGTAAATAACAAATAAAATACATAAATAAATGCATAGGTATAGTTAAATAATAAACAAACAGGTAAATAGTAAATAATAATAAATTGACATATAACTAATAATAAATAAAAATCAGACAGACAAATGATAACAAAACAAAAACAAATAATATAAGATAAATTATAATCATTACAGCATCTTACTTAGGTATTTATCTAAATTATTCTTAAAGCTTTGAACTGAACTACATTGCACTACCTGTGCAGGAAGTTTATTCCATTCATTAACTACACGGTTGGCAAAGTTGTTTCTACCTACTTCCAAATTGAATCTATTTCCGGACAGTTTGAGACCATTGTTTCTTGTCTGATTCTCATTCAATGTAAAAATTTGGTCACTTTTGATGTTGTCAATTCCCTTTAGAATTTTAAAGACCTGTATCAAGTCACCTCTGAGTCTACGCTTTTTTAGGCGAAACAGATTCATATGTTTTAGTCGATTTTCGTATGATTTATTTTTGATATTTGGAATCAGTTTTGTGGCTCGCCGTTGTACTCTTTCCAATCTGTCAATGTCTTTAATGAGATTCGGTGACCATACGGAAACAGCATATTCCAAATGTGGACGAACTAACGATTTATATAGCTTGTTAATGAGTGATGGACTTTTGAAATCAAAAGATCACGCAATTAGTCCTAGAATCTTATTTGCTTTCTCAGAGGCTGAAATACACTGCTTGGATGATTTGAGGTCGTTACTGATAATTACGCCGAGATCTTTTTCACTATCCACTTTTGTTAACGAATTTCCAAATAACTTGTAATCGTACTTACTGTTATTTTTACCTATGTGCATTACCTTGCACTTACTTGTGTTAAATTTCATTAGCCACTTTTCAGACCATTGCTGTAATTGATCTAAATCTTCTTGAATATCTTATTGGTTTGAGTGATCATTTGCCACTCCGCACAGTTTTGTATCATCAGCAAATTTGGAAACAGTAGATTTTAGTCCATGGTCTATATCATTTATATATACTATGAATAGAAGTGGCCCAAGAACGGAACCCTGAGGAACTCCACTAGTCCAACCTAATAGGCTACCACTTATTCCATGCAAAGCTAATTTAGTAAGTAGTCTTTCGTGTGGGACGGTATCAAAAGCTTTTGCAAAGTCTAGATATATTAAATCTATATTTTTCTTTTGTCATCATTCGAGGTAACTGTGTTGTAGAATTCGAGTAAGTTAGTCACGCAAGAACGTTTCCGTCTGAAACCATGGGAACACGTCGGTTCAAAAAGGACAGTTATAGAAGGAACCTGGAAAAGAACAGCTTTCCAGACAGAGTGGTGGATGTCTGGAACAAACTGGACGAAATAATAGTGTGTGTAAAAACATACATGAATTTAAGAGCAAACTAGATACTGAGAGATGCAAAGGCGGGACACCACGAGCGTAGCTCCCCTTCCCGTAAGATGCAACAAGGTAAATACAACTAGGTAAATACACGCCGGCGCCATCTCTCAGGGTTGCTCTGAGAAAGCCCCCATGTATACACCCTCATCATTCCGTTCAGCGCTCGGAACAATCATTGACTAGTAATTCTGTCGACGTCTCCTTCGTATGTTCCTTCAAAAGTTGTATTTTGTTTATATTGTTTGTCAAGAAAATATATCGTAACTATGTCACTCATTCCACAAGTCTCTGTGTATGTGTTAATATATGTATACCGAAGTGATTTATTTTCAATTAGATGAGTATGTTTAAATTTATTTGGTTATATTTATCTAATCTCAAACGAGATTCGTCTCAAACCTTAAGAAATTTATCTTATTTATCATACAGTGTCTTTCAGTCTCCAATTACCTTTCCAAGAATACTGAAGTTTTGTTCTAAGTTGAATACAGTCTTCATAATTAAGAAAGATGAAGTCTGTAAAGCGTGTTTTGATCGTGAGCCGCCGAGATGGTATCAATCCTCATCAACACGAAATTTTGTCCTAAACTAAACGAAACCGTAAAACTCATTATCGCACTAAAGGAGTTAACAAACCTTTCAGTGTATTATTTATTAATAGAATAAAACATGTTTAAGAGTTTTGGGTTCACTAGTTCCAGGTCACTTTATTCACCAAATCTGTAGCTATTACGAAACATTCAGTTAACCAGAACACCTACGGGTACCAACTGGTTAAAGATAATTAACTACACTTTAGGGAAAACCTTTATTAACAATTGCACACGGATCTACTAAGGCTGACATTGCCTTCTGGAACTCGGCAATGAGGAAGATGGAGTTTTCAGGGAGAGATGGTATGTAAGACCTTGTAGGCTTCAGTTCCCAGAATCTAATTATCCTAGCGCAAGTGTCACTGTCACATAATTCAAGTAATTATTTATTCACAAACTCACACTTGTTCAACGTGTTCTCTTTCCTGCCACCTGTGTCGTGTTCTGTTCTTCTTTCTCCCCATCTTTATCTGCTCCTCTCTCTTTTATCTTCTTCTTTTTTTTCTTTTTTTCTCTCCCTCTTTCTCTTTTTTCTTTCCCTTTCGTTTTCTTCCTGTTTTTCTCTTTTTCTTTCTTTCTCCTCATCTTTATTTTTCTCTTTCTCTTTCTCTTTTCCCTTTTCTCTTTACATTTGTACTTCCGTTTCCCCTTCCCTTTCCTTTTTCCATTCCCCTTTCTCCTTTCTCCTCTCCCTTTCTCATTTTTCCTTTCTCTCTCTCTCTCTCTCTCTCTCTCTCTCTCTCTCTCTCTCTCTCTCTCTCTCTCTCTCTCTCTCTCTCTCTCTCTCTCTCTCTCTCTCTACATATATATATGTGTGTATATATATGTATATATATATATATATATATATATATATATATA
>NC_134787.1:57212308-57214808 GCF_046742065.1 Oratosquilla oratoria
TTCCGTGACATTTTTTCCATCGCAGCTTGTAATATCCCGTCAGTATATCACAAACTCATGCGTGCCTGTCTGTCTCCTTCGCTCGCTCGAGACGCAGCCCGTGACGTCATGACGCTTCGAGCAGGTCGTCCGAAGGAAGAGCGACACACACGCACACACACACACACGCGCGCGCGCTTACTCGCACACTAGCACACTTACACACAAGCACACACACACACACACACACACACACACACACACACACACACACACACACACACACACACACACACACACACACACACACACACACACACACACACACACACACACACACACACACACACACACACACACTCGGTGGCGCAGTTGGTAGAGCGATGAACTACTAGCATGGTGGTGCCCGTAGTGCTTGGTTCGAATCCTGCCCAGGGCCGAAATTATTTCGGTACAGCTGCGCTTCGGGTCGTTACTCTGACTCTCGTGGGCGGGGAGTTGGGTGTGTGTGTGTGTGTAAGGTCATAGCATTACCCATAGATCGGACCTACGAGCTCTGAGCTCTCTTCCAGGAGGGAAATAGCTGTCGATCACGAGTCCAACACGTGATCCAAAGACCAAGTGAATACACGCACGCACGCACGCACACACACAGTTGTATTGGGCTGAGGGTAGGGGACCCTTCTGATCAAGCTAACGATAGGTCGTTAAACCCTCTAGTGTACTATGAAGGCTGCCGTGATAGCAACCACTGGACAAATGTATTTAGCTGAAGACGGGCCAGTCTTCATATGTTTGCTAGAATATCTATACGGTACAATGAATTGTTAAAAGGTTTCCAACACAAAAGCGATGATTTGAAATCGTTCTACTTCATCGTTTGTCCATTTTAATCCAACTCGCCTCTTGCCACTCCTCTCTTCCACCCCCGCGTGATATCACCACCTTTAAGGTGCAGTCACATCAGACGTGGTCCTTACTACGTCAGCAAACGGTCACTATCCCGTCCTAAATCTTCTTAGCTCTCGCAGAATCAAAACTGGTTCACGCTCTTGCCGTCCCCACTGGGTCCCTACCGCGTCCAAGTCGGTCCTCACTACGTCCTGGGAATTTTGGTCGGCCGTGGTGAGGGCGGGTTCTGGTGTGACTGCCCTGTTATCATCACGAACCATCACCTCCTTGATTTATTCATCACCACGCATAACCACAGCATTCACTTGCAACCATTTCTACTGCCCCAATAATTGAATTAATACTATTGCACCTGGTACAAGATTAATTTTATTTATTTATATTATTTATTTATTTATTTTTTGCTCCGCCTTTTGCCATCACTTTCTCGGCTACCACCATTCAGCACTACCACCTCCAGTATATCAATTGACATTCTATGTTTTTTTTTTTTTTTTTTTTTTTTTTTTTTTTTAAATACCATAGTGATTTTACGGCGGAAAAAGTTCAGGAGTTGAGACGTACCGCCGATTAATTGGTGATTAGAGGAAAGAATAGCCCAGTGTGATAAGCCTTAACATGGACTTCAGGAGTTTTCGTCCTGCTGTTGAAGGACAGATACCCTCAATAAGTGACCAGCTTGATTATCAAGAGGAAAACAGATTCTTTCCCTCTTCACCCGATCCCCAAAATCATTATGAATACCAGTTCCAGATAAGCCTAGAAGCTCCTTCGTACCATCATCTCACACAATGTTTTCCTTACAAACACAGAAACCAAAATCAGGTCATTGTCTTTTACAAAACCTTAAAACTCATAACAAGTTATGAAGAACAACTCTCTATCTTCCATTATCTTCCCCTTCAAGAAGTTCATGGATTGTTTGATTGCCAAGACGATGATAGTCAGATCCATATCTCCGCATTTCATAACCTCCATAACTCGCTAAAAGATTGTTCTGCCAACTTTAGAAATGTACCATCAAAGAACACACCGAAAAACCACCAATAACCTTGTTCTTAACGAGATTACCAACAACTAAGAACATTTGAGATCATCGCCGAAAACGAGGCCACGAACCAAGATGTCTGAAGCAGTTTCTGATCGCTTGAGGAGGCTGTAGTGAACATACTTGTGTCCATAACAACACTTTCCGGCAACAGGATTCCCATCACGATTCACGGCTCATGGCAAAGTTGACTACAACCCCGCTAACTTCGGAGACGCAAGACCCGATTCGCTGCTACTTTCTGGAACTCCAGTTCGAGTTTCCCTCCTTTTTCCAATGCGCGCCCTGGATATATACATCTGTGTGTTTTCCTTTTTTCGTACATTCCTTTCTGGTCGGAAGACGTCTTGGAGATGAAAATGTGCAAAAGGTTTTATTTCTTATTCATTTATTTATTTATTTATTTGTTTGTTTGTTTGTTTTTATTTTACTTCTGTTAAATACCCTTACATCGTAACAAAGAAAAGCTTCAGTATTGCCTGAGCAATTACACAGACGATGTTCATTCCCTGAGATTGTGTGGGTATATACGTATATACATATATGCATACACGCACACAC
>NC_134787.1:57217308-57232308 GCF_046742065.1 Oratosquilla oratoria
TATCGTTAAATGTTCTGACCGAAGACTTTTACTGAATAAAGTCGTTTTATCTGGTTGAAATGTGCATGGTCTAGATCACAGATACAAATATCGTTAAATGTTTTGACTGAAGACTTTTACTGAATAAAGTTGTTTTATCTGATTAAGATGAAATGTGCATGGCCTAGATCACAAATGCAAATATCGTTAAGTGATTTAACTAAAGACCTCTACTAAATAAAGTCGTTTAATCTGATTAAACTGAAATGGGCATAGCCTAGCTTGATATGTGCATGGAAGGTACCTACAGATGAATAAGACCGCGGGGATTATCAACCATAATATGAGAAATATCGTAGCGATAAGGACAAGAGAATATGCGAATATCGTTTACCCGAAGGCCCATACTTTGCAATTTATGAGGTAATTCCCAGGCAGGCATATTTTTACGGGAGATTTATTCCTGTATCACCATTAAGCCAAAGAGTGTGGATGAAAGACAGTGGTACGTAGTGGCACGCTGGTCTGCAGAGTACGTTTCAGGAAACAGAACTTGATTATCTAAGCTCGTTACACCAGAAAGAGTTTTATCTTGACCCCGTAAAGGATTGACCTCAAATGTTTTGTCCTAGTTAATGTTAAGTGACTATAGTCATCCAAATTTTAGATTCTTTTCCGTCTACCACACGCCTTTACCTGTATGAGTTTGTTTCACGTCGACCGAAACACCTTTAATATGTGCGAATATTTTGCTAAGTTGATCTGAACTTATCTAAATAGCGTATGGTGTCATACGGCAATTGTAAAGAATGTTCTTTGCTCTACGAAAAGTTTCAGAAATGTTAGCTGCAGCCTGTCAAAGTCGGTGGGCAATTTAAGGAGGATAACTTAGAGACGAGAGCGTTCTCTTCTATTAAATTATGGGCATGGCCCATCTTCAGTCCAGTCAAGCATGATACGAGGTTGATACACAGAAAGCTTTTTATGAAAGAGTAGAGTGTAGATATTTTACATAGTTGTGGGATGTACTTTGTGTGTGTGTGTGTGTGTGTGTGTGTGTGTGTGTGTGTGTGTGTGTGTGTGTGTATGTATATATATACATATGTACATATACATACATATATGGATATATAGATAGATATTAAATCAGGATATCTATATGATAAAATCCTTTGTATAGAATTAATTGAATGTTAGGAGGCGCGCGTGTCGGAGAGTGAATATTGAAATTATTTGTTGATGCTGATTCAACTGTACAAAAATACGCACACACACACATATACACACACACATACACACACACATACACACACACACACACACACACACACACACACACACACACATACACGCACACACACACGCACGTACATAAACGTGCGCGCACGCGCTCACACACAAACACACACACACACACACACACACACACACACACACACACACACACACACACACACACACACACACACACACACACACATTTTTATTCTGAATAATACCGAACGAACTCCTCAACTTATAAGTGGAAAGGTTTTGCTCAAATGTGGGAACTAGTTTAATGAAAATCTTGTCTTTATCAATATTCATCTCTCAACTGAATTAAGCTGCCTATTCTTGGGCAACAAAGAAATCTGAAAAGTCCGTCATTGTACCGTCTGATAGAAATGGGAAGTTATGTTCAGTGCTGGGCGCGCTCTTCGACGCGTTCCTAGATGCGTTCTTTGGTGCGTTCCGCTCCAGTTTGGCCACGGTTATCGCTCCCAAACTATTAAAGCAATGTAGGTGACGGTATAATATGTAGCCTACCTTTTGGGTGTGGCCTACGAATTTTTTCTTTGGTATAGCATGTGGCCTGTCTCTTAAGCTTTAATAGTTTGGGAGCGCTAAGCGCGGCCAAACGAAAGCGGAACGCACAAAGGAACGCACTTAGAAACGCGCCCAGCTCTGGTTATGTCCATTATCTGTATTAATCCTTTATTATGCTTTCTTAGTGCAAATGCAGCATATACTCTTATTGTATACTTTGTTCCTAAACCCCATATCTATTGACGATAGTTTCAATGGAGGTTCGTTATCTGCATTAATCCTTTATTATGCTTTCTTAGTACAAATACAGGATATACTCTTATCGTATAATTCGTTCCTAAACCCCATATCTATTGACGATAGTTTCAATGGAGGTTCATATGAGTATCACGTGACACAGAGGTGACTTGCTTCAGTAGACTGAATGATACGCGAAGTCACATCAACAGCAAAATCGGCACCACCAGTGTCAGTGGTCTGGAAAAAGTCGCCACGCCAAATGGAGCGGAATCCGCCCTCCGGAGAAGGAAGTCGTCCCAACACAAGCGGAAGAAAGAGGGAAGGCCATGCATCCCCCAAAAGACGGACACTCCCGCGTCTGATCCCGCGTTTCTCAACCTTTTTACCCTTGCGTAGCCTGTAAAATAAATTGCATGTCTCAAGGAACCCCTGCGCAAAAAAAAAAAAAAAAAAAAATCTTTCTCGTTTTATTTTCATCGTAATAATAGGTTAGATAGGATTATGTCTGTATTACAATATTACAATAACCAAGAATATGCCGTGCGTGTCTAATTATATTACGTATATGACATTAAATAAAAAATCAAAAGTGCATTACCTTATCTCACTTGTTCTCGCGGAACCCTTAGGGACCTTTTGCGGAACCTTGGGGTTCCCGGGAACCCTGGATGAGAAACGCTGGTCTAGATATAAGTCACCACTGCACGCCCCGAGATTTGTGTGTGTTCTACTGTATCTAAACACAATGATGAGATAAGGATTAGACATGTAGTCACTTCGGCAGTCTTCACGTGGGATGGATCAGGAAACCTCGCTTTGTCGACAACTGCAGGATGAGAAAAGGTTAAGTTGAATTGGCTTCACTTATTTTGTTGGAAATAACAAACACTTCCGTTACTGTGAAGAACAACGTTCCGAAGACGTGGGAGAGAAGAGATGTCAGCAGGGTATAAGAACGGAGGTTCAGCAGTGGTTAAAGATGATGAAAAAAAAAAATTCATTATTCTTTTCTATATATTTTTTATATATTAAGGAAGGGAGGGGATGGGGGGTGAATAGGGAACGGTTGTGTGTGGATAATATTTTGACACACCCCGAAGGGATTCCTCCCCGTCTCCTCTATTTTCCGCATGAGGGGACGGAGAGGGGTGGATCGCCGATTAAGTAAAGCGGCCTTCTTGTGGATGTGCTGTGTCTTGCTGCATTGCTTCTGACCCCAGGGCAGTGGGCTAAGATGAGAGGGAAATAAGGGTGATGGACGGGAGTGGAATGAGTGGGAGCGGGTTCCTGCCTTTTCACTTGGCTACCTCCCATTTCAGGGAGAAAAAGCCATTGGTATATAATTTTTTTTTTCTTTTTTTTAGCATTCAGTCATAAAGGAATGTTGCATGACTGGTGCTTAAGAATGTGATTAATATACCAGACATTAACCATATGAGAAACAAGGTACAATCAATAGCCCATACAGTTCTAAATCATTTGTTTGGACTATAATTTACCGGCGCCTCAATCCTTATGAACAAAGTGGCGTTCCTATCATGCGGTCATTTATAAGTACTGCAATTGCTGGAATCCTATGCAAAGTTGTATTAAACGCATTCCTTCAAGTCGAACATTTACAAGAAAGAGTTTCAAGATCAGAAAAGACTCGTTCGTATCGTTTATAAACCTACAGCTCAGTGGTGTTAGTCACCCTGAGCTCCCTAGAGGACACGAGCACGTAGAAGTGGAGGCAACTGTACATCTGTTTAGAGAACTGCGCAAAACTGCGCAAAAGTGATTGTCATTTTCGCGTAACATCTAGACAAGCCATCGTACCACCAAAAGGCGTCATCATTCTGAAAGACCAATTCTAGATTCAGGCGCAAACACGCCAGGAACCAATTGGGCCCGGTGAGCCTCAACATTAGGTTAGGAAATCCATTATCTATTTAGCTTCCCCCCTTTAAGAGATTAGGGGCCCATTCACAAGTCCAAAGGCTCTACCACTCTCTGGGCCAACGTTGGATCGTGGATGTGAGTATAAGGATGTTGTAACTCGTGGAGTTGTTCTGTATGCATAAGAACGTGTATAGCGATCTCATGGTATACATGCAATTAAATACTAATGATGGTCGGTTCCATGACTCAGGTTTCTCCTACTTAGTTGTCCGATTCAGAATGATTGTGTCTGTTTAGTTCATTCAACGCACGTTATAGACCAATTCTGTGTAGATTGCGAACTTGCGTCCCATGACCAGAAATGTTCCGATGGTTTCAGAGCTGTAAAATAGATAATAGGGAAGGTGAAAATTCAAATTAATGACATTATCCTTCCGATCTGATAATCACTCAGCATGTGTGCTATTGCGGACACTCGAACCTGGTTCACGATATAACAGATCTAAACACATTATATCTTCCGTTGCTCAGTCCCTATAATAAAAAAAAAAAAATGGAGAGTTTGTTTGTGTGCCTGCATCCGGGCGTAGTTTTGAAGATAGCATCATGAAAATCTACATACAGGACGGTGAGCTCGCGTCCAGTGGAGGTTTATAACTTAGTTCCACAGAGACGACTTAAAAGAAAATAAAAGTAAAAAAGAAGGAATATATACATACATACGCGCATACATATATGTATATATATATATATATATATATATATATATATATATATATATATATATATATATATATATATAATGTGTGTGTGTGTGTGTGTGTGTGTGTGTGTGTGTGTGTGTGTGTGTGTGTGTGTGTGTGTGTGTGTGTGTGTGTGTGTGTGTGTGTGTGTGTGTGTGTGTGTGTGTACACTGAATGTCTTGGCAAGTGTGAACAATATACTGCGTTCCCGATACGTACTTCCTGCAATGCCTTATGTAACGGAGGATTCTGATAATACAACTCCTGAATTGAGCTAATCTAGTGACCACAGGTACCAGCCCTGCAGGAGTGTCTACGAAAGCAAAGGGTCTGAAAGCAGGCCCGGTTTTGTAGTATAATAAATTTCCTTATCTAAAAGTTATCCTATGATAAAATGGATTGTTTTGGATAATACTTTCATTTAATAGGACAACAATGAAAGTTACATTTGCATAGTTCTAATACATGACGATTTGGTCATCCCGTACTCCCTTGAAAGGTCATAAAAAGTAACTTTTGTTGATATGTTATATAACTTACGCGTAGTAACGACTATACAATTAGAGAATTCACCCCCATTTTCGTCAAATAACTTCGTTGATAGCTAACTAGTTGCTTCACCTGTTGGACCAGACTTTCTCTAATTACTACATTCCTGCTCACAAGTAACGTTTTCATCTTTATTTACAAAATATGTGTTCAGTTATAAAAACATAAGAATGAAGGAGACTGCAAGAGACCATGAGGCCTACACTAGGCAGTTCCATGTCCATTACCACCTGTCATCCCCATCCATAAATTTGTCTAACCGTTTCTTAAAACAACTGATAGTTTCAGCGCTCACTACATGGTTACTAAGTCTGTTCCATTCGTTGACCACCCTATTAGTAAACCAATTCATGCCTTTTTCCTTCTAAAGTCTAAATTTGTCCAGTTTAAGTCCATTACTGCGAGTTCTGCCCTGTTGTCTTAATATGATAACCTTATTTGCGTTACCCTTGCTAAAGTCTTTGATCCACTTAAACACCTCTAATTGATCTGATAAGGGAGTTTCCATGTGTTCACTGCTCCTTGACGATAATGAAACTGTCAATGTCTCTTTCACCGATAACCACGACCGTCCTGTGCTTTCTATATCAGCCAAGAAATTCTCAAAATGTCTATATTTAGGATAATTAGTATCGATTCGGCATGGTCAGTGCTCATGACTGACTCAGTAGTGTTAATATCTAACAATGTAATAGGAATTAATAATAAATTTCTGAAAGGTTGGGATAACCTTTTCATAATGAATCCTTAATTCAAGATATATAAAGAGATTTAAGCGTTCTACCTCCCAGTTTGTGGAATGTATCTTTTGATGTGTAGGTGTGTTTCATTCATGCATGTATTAATACATACACTTATTTACACATATATGACAATGCGATGATGATGTGTGTTCTGTATTCAACGTGCATTTGTGTGTGTGTGTGATTCACCATGTTCATGGATCACGTGTTGGACTCGTGATCGACGGCTATTTCCCTCCCGGAAGAGAGCTCAGAGCTCATATATGACCGATCTATGGGTAATGTTGTGGCCTTAAGCGCATACACACACCCAACTCTCCGCCCACGAGTTGGAGTAACGACTCGCAGCGCATGTGTGTGTGTGTGTGTGTGTGTGTGTGTGTGTGTGTGTGTGTGTGTGTGTGTGTGTGTGTGTAATAATAATCATCGGTTTATTAGGTATAGCAGCGTTACTGCTGAAAGTATACACCCTACAAGATTATAACAATATAAAACTATGACAGTGAAAAGATGTTACAAGCATTCAAAAAACAAGACAAAAAACAGTAATCTGAGGAATAGCTGCATAGTGCAACAGTGTTAATTGTTGTTATTGTTGTTGTGTGTGTGTGTGTATGTGTGCGTCACTATATGTGTGTATGTCTTTTACCTGCATGACAGTCAACGTACCGCTGCGTACTGCCATGAAAGGATACCTCGACCCAAGAAACGCTCAGCTACAGAGTTCCCTCTATTAGGAATCTTTAAAACTTGAATATCTCCCGCATTTAAAAAAAGAAAAAAATGTAACAAAAAAAGTCCTGGCTAACAGAAGCACTTTGTGATATTAGGTTATATCTTCGACAAAAGAAGGGTGAGCTTCAAATAATGGAGATCTTCGAATATCAAAGACTTTCCATAGTGACTACAACCTGTATTTCGTGGCGACGTGTTGCAGAGCTTGGATTGATCGTTTGAGCACAGGATGTATATTTGTCGCAGTAAAAAAGGTGCAGTTGTTCCTGTCAAGTAAACTCTGGGATAAGAATGACAAACTGCCTCAAAGACCCTTGGTCTGACTCCAAGGCCTCAAACCCCGCCCCTGTTCCCATTAAAATACGAAGATTATTAAGATACAGCTTGTTTGCGGTTTCCGCCGTGAAACCGCTGCACGGAACAACCACACAGATTCTCCAGTACTGGAAGTGGTGGGGGCCTCCGACCACTTGGGAGAGGGTATGAAGCATTTTGCTTTTATATCTATTGTTGAGACATTCTGACAGGTTGACGTAAGTGGAGTAGGAAGCACAGGAGTCTTAGTCTGAGTTTATTCCTGACTAGTTTCACAGGTATGCTTTCGCAGGTATGCTTTTTCAAAGGAAATGATTTCCTTTGAAAAAGCATACCTGCGAAACTAGTCAGGAATAAACTCAGACTAAGACTCCTGTGTTTCCTACTCCACTTAGGTTTTATATCTATGTGCCGCAAAGTATGTACTATGTTTCCACATATAAGTGGAGTCGTTCTTCAGTGAGCCGTGTTTGAATATGTAGTAGATATCAGTAATGAATGTACGATTGAAAATTTTATGCGCTGCACGATCGTAAATTTTGTATTTAAGAAATGGTGAAGTGGCGACCACAGACTCATATATCTATTGATCATTGAATTTGTGATCTCAGTAATCGTTTTCATCAAGTTTCTGCATTATGAGAGTTACCAAACATGATGTTTTCTCATTGGCAATCCTACTTTTTGAGGTTCTGAAGGAAAACTTAAGTCCGATTTGGAGAAATAGCCACCTATAGGGCATTAGATTTGCGATACCAATAAATGTCTGTTATCGAATCTTCGTAGGATAACAATCGCGGTCCTTCCATTTGAGGTTCTGAAGAACAGGATTCCTTGGGGCAGGTGCTAACGAGACACAGAAGTCCTCTCGACTAGTGACAAGAAGACAGCGGCTTCAGGAAGTCGTCTATCCGTGACCTTGCCCAACGCCAGTGGTCATACGCTCACACATGCAGGAGTCTACCCCCGCCGCCTTGGCGTCTTTGTAAGATTTTCCAGGAATCCAAATTTAGAAATGTTCGCGTTGGCGCTGAGCGTGCAGATAGATCAGGAATATACACCGCGTTCTTATTTCGGTGCACAAATCACGCTAGACGTGTCTGAAACGCATTTTTATGTCCGCTGCTTGGGAGTTTACACTCGGATCGATGAGATCTTCAGTGGGAGCTACGTCAACTCGGTGCCCACATTCGTATGCAAACTGATACTAGAGAGAATAACATATGCAATCCGCATGAGTCTATATCTACTGCGTGCAACGGAGCAAAAAAAATGATTCTCATACACGATCGAACACATTCGTTTGAAAACATTAATACAAACACTCCACAGAAGTTCATTACAAGTATGTGGAATAAAGAGAACACGGCCTGGGAATGAAGCTTAAAGATACCAAGGAACATAACACCACATATGTGGGCCACAAAATAGCAATATATATATATATATATATATATATATATATATATATATATATATTATATATATATATATATATATATATATATATAATATATATATATATATATACATATATATATCCACATATATATATATATATATATATATATATATATATATATATATATGTATATGTATATGTATGTATGTATGAGAGTGTGGGTGAAGGAAGAATAAGCGAAGTTGGGCTGGAACTCCTTTATTGCTTATACGTTTCGACCGTATATATATATATATATATATATATATATATATATATATATACATATATATATATATATATATATATATATAATGTCCTTTACATGCATGTGACCAAAGCATATATATATAATCACATCAGCGTACTACAAAAAGGCATACATACATGCAACCACATATATTCGTATCCACATACACATCTATACACACATTCACATCAGTGAGCACACTAACACGCACACACACACATACACGGGTCGACGGTGCAATGGTACCGTTTGCGACCGCTTATCTATTGATGCGAGCTCTATTCCCACCTAGGGCTTAAATAATTTCAGTATCGTTGCACTACGAGCCGGCACACCAACTCTCGTGGGCAAAGAGTTTTGTGTGTATGTGTGTGTGTGTTTGTGTGTGTGTTCGTGTACGCGTATGTGTGAGTTTACAGTATTACGTACAGATAGGACAATATATGAACTCTGGGCTCTCATCCGGGAGGATAATGACTGTCGATCACAAGTCCAACACATGACCTAAGACCTTGGTGAAGCACACACAAGCACGATTTGATGGTGTAGTGGTTAGCAACTTAACCTTTCATGATCAGAAATCCAGCCTCGATCAAGGCTTGAAAACTTTGTTACCACAAGTTGTTACTGTCTCCCTTGAGTAAAGATATGAAGATTGTATATCTTAGCGTTGCTCATAATTTAGTCAATATACGGGCTCTAAGTTCTTATCGGAGAGGGCAATTGCTGTGTATTATGAGTGTGTTACGTGATCCAATATTGAAAAAAACGACAGTGTAGCTTCGATGAGTTACTTCAATCGTGGGGAGGTGAATTGGGAGAAATGGGCATCCAGAAGAATAGAAGAATAACAGGATAAAACAACAATAGATAATGTCATGACACAATAGTCTAGGGAAACAATAAGTGTGAGAAGAGGTGGCATACCAGCCTTTTTTTTTTCTCTCTCTTTTTTTTTTTTTTTTTTTTTTTTTTTTAACTAAAGAAGCGGATGTTACCAAATCCTTAAAATAATGCGTCCTATGAGAAGGAGTGTTATTGAGGTTCCTGAATCATTAGAACATATGAAAGGAGACTGCAAGAGATCATAAGGCCTACACTAGGCAGTTTTATACCCATTAGCACTTATCATCTCCATCCATAAATTTACCTAACCTTCTCTTAAGACAATTGATATTTTCAGCACTCACTGCATGATTACTAGATCGATTCCATTCATTGATCACTCTATTGGTGAACCAGTTCTTGCATATTTCCTTCCTAAATCTAAATTTGTCCAATCTAAACCCATTACTGCGAGTCCTATCCTGTTGTCTTAATATGATGACCTTGTCTGTATCATCCTTATTAAAGCGCTTGATCTACTTGAACACCTCTGATAGATCACCCCGCACTCTGCTTCTTTCTAAAGTGTGAATTAAGGTACCTGACCCTGTCCTCGTAATATAACAGTAGGGAGTGCAGAAACTTGAGGTGGATCACACAGACAAGAAAAATATAACTTCAGAAAGGTACAATTTGAAGAAGTAAGTCAACTCTTTGAAACAGATTCAGAAGAATTTGCAGGAACAAGAGCAATACAGAAGAAATTAGATTTGTTGAATAAATTTGGACTGGAGAATTATACTGTATACAAGGACTAATAGAAAACAGGACGATTTCAAGAAAACCAGTAATGGTAATAAAAGAATCAGAAGAGAAGAAACTGAAAAATATGTAATGAAAATATGTAAAAATTAACCAAAGATGTTCTATAGATTTTAACGGTAAATTAAAACGAAGGAAGAAGCAAGATGATTTCAAGAAAACCAGTAATAAATGTAAGAGAATCAGAAGAGAAGAAACTGAAAAATATGTAATGAAAAAATATAATAAAGAAAATAACCAAAGATATTCAATATATTTTAATGAAAAATTAAAAGGAAGGAAGAGGAACAAAGTTGAAAGTAAATGGAATAGACTATAAAGATGTAAAAAAAAAAAAAAAAAAAAAAACGCAAGCAAGCTTAAATAAAGAATAAAACTTTTAAGTCCGTATTTACCAAGGAAAGTGACTTTGACGAGGTGAAAGAATTAATTAGAAACGCAGCGTTTAATGACAAAAAAGTGGAATGGAAATAAAAAGTACTGGAAACACTAGATATGAGAAAAACACCAGGGCCTGATGGGATTTTGAAGTGAACAGTCAACGCGTGTATAGAACAAGTGAAGTATAATATTCGTGAACTGATTGTATATTTTTAGAAAAATGTCGAGATATTGAAAAAAACATGTGTCCCAGTATATAACAAAAGAAACAGGATCGAACTCATAAATCATAAATTGTAGAGCTCCTTGTTTAGCAGGTTAACTAAGATTTGTGACGGAATTGTGAAAGCCAGATGAACAAAGCGTTTGGGAAATATAAAAGTCTTGGCAGCTGGCTAATTTGGATGTAGAAAAGGAAGGTAATATGTTTATTTTATTTTGTTT
This sequence comes from Oratosquilla oratoria, assembly GCF_046742065.1. Classification (NCBI taxonomy): domain Eukaryota; kingdom Metazoa; phylum Arthropoda; class Malacostraca; order Stomatopoda; family Squillidae; genus Oratosquilla; species Oratosquilla oratoria. The sequence continues at coordinate 57,228,463 of NC_134787.1, forward strand.
TTTATATTTCATTTTGTTATTAATGTTATTATTATTTTTTCACTTAGGTATGATCTATATGCTACAAGAGAGCAATGGGCGAGTGAACTGTGTATACCTGGATTTAGAGGAAGCTTTTGATAAGAAAATTACAAGAATATATTTTTGTGTCATTTTGACAATTGGAAATAAACTTATCTGCTGGGATTCGAACCCCCGCCAGAGCGGAATGCTTCATGTAAAGCGAGGACTGTAGTACAGGCGGTACAGTCCTCGCCTTATATGAAGCATTCCGCTCTATCGGGGGTTCGAATCCCAGCACAAGAATATATATATATATATATATATATATATGAAAAACTGGAGTACTAGTACATAGAGGACTGGAATAAATGAATGATTACTTGAAGATCATATTAATGAGGACGAGTGTGATGGATAGGATTTTAGAGTGAAAAGAAATAACTCGAGTCTTACACGCCTCAGTATAGACATCATTACTGCCGCTTTACGTTAATGACAGGGTTCATGAAACAAACAGCTGAAATTATCTATTTTGTAATGACACCAACATTAAGATGAGAATAAATAATGAGGATGAGTTGTTATGAGAAGATTTAGGTAAGATATATGAATGAAACCAGAAGTGAGATATAAAAATTTCAGCGCAAAAATATGAATAACATTGGAAATTAGTAATATTGAAAAAAACACCACTTCAGTATATGGTGATTCCCCTCCTCACCCTATCAAATAATGAGGCAAAGGAAAAGAAATCCTTTCGGGTCGCGACATCGATTTATCCATTATCAACTCACTTTCATTTTTTGTAATCTCTCTTTCCTGCTCGACAGGCATTTTGCCTACATCCAAAGATTCCTTCACCTCACCCATCCATCTCATTCTTGGTCTTACTCTTATGCCCATGTCATCGAATTCTACTTAATTATTTATTTATTTTATTATTATAGTGTCATATTTTTATTTATTTTATTATTATATTGTTATAATTCTATATATTTGTTTTATTATTATATTGTTATAATTTTAATTATTTATTTATTATTAGTATAATTTTTTTCACATCCGACCTAGTTATGGACCAAAAGGTCCCCTGTCGGCGTGCTCCTCCTTTGTAATCATTTGTACTTTCCACATTCTACTAATCTCTCGCCATTCATTCTCCTCATATGCTCAAACTACCTCAACATTCTGTGATTTATCCTCTCCGACAGCTCCTCTCCCACTCCCGTTATCTATCTCACTTCCACTCTGGCAATACTTATATTCCTGAAACACCTAATTTGTTAAGTCTCTTTTTTTTTCGCATCTTTTACATTCAAAGTCTCTGACTTATGCAGCGCTATTGACGCGAGTACTTCTTCGTGCACCTTTCTCTTTGTATTCCTCTCGAACCACTTTCCATTTCACTAAGACATTTCTTCGCTTTCTGTACTATATAATTCACCTCCACATTCACTTCGTTTACCGCCACGTGCAACTTCAGAATACATAACTCTTCGCTTTCTGATCTCGTGGCATTCACATTCAGTCTGCCACCATCGTCGTTCCATCTACATCCCATCTATTTACTTTTGCCCATATTCACTCGTAAAATTATTCTCACATAATCTTCCAAAATTATCCTTCAACTGCTTAAATCTCTCCACAGAATCAGCCACAAATGCATTGGCATAGTGCCATCCGTAAATAACAACTGGTTCATTTCCATTGTTCATATATTCCCTCCACACCATTACCAACCTCTGCCAAACACTACCTTACCAGCCCATTAGTTTACACGTTGAACAACCATGGAGACATTATACAACGCTGACTCAGTTCCGACTCTCACACATGACCTACTACTAATGAAAGACCTTTTGATATCTTTCAGCTGACTTCCCCTTATTCCTTATACTTGTAATACGTTATACAAAGCTCCTCGTGAGCCTTCATGTCATACGCCTTCTCCAAGTCCATAAAAACACAAATAACATCCACATATTTTGCGGAATACTTTTCACATATCTTACACCAAAAAACACGGTCTACTTTCTCTTTTCCTCTTGTTAAACCACACTGTTCTTCCCCGATCATTCCACCCGGTCCCTCCCATTCCCCTAAATCAACACACGTCCATAAAACTACTCGATTATACTCATTTCTCTTCTCCTTGTTTAGGAGGACTACACATGCACTCCTCCAATCCAACGGGACGCTTCTTTCCCTAAGACACACATTGAGCAATCATATCGGTCTATCCATTACAACTCCACTATTTATCAGACATCCCTTATGGCATCCATTAAATGTAGATGCATTTTTAACTTTAACAATTTCCAATGCTACTTATACCTCCTCTATTACCATAACCTTATCATTCTCCTCACTCATCAGTCATTGTCTTTGAATCTTCTACAACCATAGTCAAATCCTCTGTGGCGTCCTCTGCATCCAACGAATTGAAAAAAAAATCTACAAATCTCCCTCACAATTTTTTCTTCCACTAACACTGTCATTTCCCTTTACCCTCTAGTATCTACCCAATTCACACTTTTAGTGTCTTTATACTTCCCTCTATACTATAGAGTCTATATCATAATTTTGTCCTTTTCGAAAATTTCATACATCTACCCCACATCGCATCCGTTCTTCTCTTGGTATATTGCACTTCGCTTCTACTCTCTTCACTGTTTCTCATACACTTCCTCGTTTCTTCTTTGGAACTATTACTGGTATGCACTCCCTTCTTCCCCCCCCTGTCGTATCCCTGTCTTCATTTCACCATTTCCTGCCCTTCTTTCTTATATTCTCTTCATCGCGCACATAATTTTGACACATTTTAATACTTCTTTTTCTACTCACATTTTCCCCCCTTTCATTCGAGTCCATATATTTCAGGGCTGATATTCATTCTCTTTTTTCCTTATCCTTCAACTTGCCTTCAGTACCCATCTGCTTCCCTCGCTTCTTTTATTTCTCAACCTTAAACATACACCAGATGATGATAGGCCATTCCGCCACCCTCTCTCCTTAACATATTTACATCTAGAAATATTCCAGTCACACTACTGGTCAGCACGACATAATCCATTAATGTCCTCTCCTCTACCCTACCACCAGCCTCAGTGACACATAAATACTTAAGAGTATATCTCTCTTCATAGACACTGTTCTCTATCCTCATTTATTTTTCAGTACACATCAACATATTCTCTCGGATTTCATTCCTTCCAGAAGCATCATATTTCGTAATTGCTCATTCCAACGGTCCTAGTATGTAGATATCAAAATACTACTACAATCAGATTCCTTCCAAAACTCTTTCATAATCATCTGTTTCACTCTCATGGACACACTCAAAAATACCCATAACCTATTCTTCATTATATCTGTACAATCCTTAATGACAGTACCTCACCAAGAGAGCCATATCGGTCAACCTACATACATAATCTCGGTCACTCACCTTTCCCTTTCATCTTAGTCTCACTCAACGCTGATATATCAAGGTTTCTTCTTAAAGCATACTATACAACTGCCCCAATTATTAAAAATCTTGTAAGAATCTCCTCCCCCCCCCCGATGCTTTGCCTTTGTTTTTCATAAGGTTAACTAACAGAGTAAAATTTCAAGTTCCCTCACTCCTTCCCATTCATCCATCTCCCAGGACACGCATGGGAATATGGTGGTGACATTCGTATCCACAACCACAGAAGCACAAGAATATGGGAGGTGGGTGCTAGAATATAAAAGAAGGAACAGTAAAAATAAAAATTAGGCTAAGCATTTCTTTGTGAGTGGAGATTTGTCTCTGATATAGACAAATGCTGTTTGGCTCTGGTCTGTAGGGATGCCTCTAAT